>NW_027187291.1:4204923-4214168 GCF_028583685.1 Petaurus breviceps papuanus
CTCTCTCTCCTCTCTCCCCCCATTCTCTCTCTCTCCTCTCTCCCCCCCTTCTCTTTCTCTCTCTTATAGGGCATTTACCACACAGACCTTGTATTGTAGTTTTCTGTGAAACTATTTTATCTCTCCAACCAGATCAGAAGTTCCTTGAAGATGGTTCGAATCGGGCTCAGATACCCACCCAGAAACACCTGGCCGTGTAACCTTGAGCGAGTTACTTAACCCCAATTGCTTTAAAAAAAAAAAAAAGAATAGCCAACTTCCCCACCTAAAGCCTCTTTCACCCTCAATCTATCCTACATACTAATGCCAGAGGATTCTTTCTAAATGGCAGCTAGGTGGTGCAGTAGATAGAGTGCCAGGCCTAGGGTCAGGAGAACCTGAGTTCAAATCTGGTTTCAGACACATACTAGCTGTATGACCCTAGGCAAATCACTTAACTCTGCTTACCTCAGTTCCTCATCTCTGAAGTGAGCTAGAGAAAGAAATGGCAAACCACTCTAGTATCTTTGCTAAGAAAACTCCAAATGAGGCCAGACATGACAAAACAAAAACAAATTCTTCCTAAAATGTGGATCCCATCACTCCCTTGTTCAAAAGCTTTCAACAATTCCTTATTGTTGACAGATATAAGTCCAAACTCTTAGTCTGGCATTCAAGGTTCTCCAACATTTGAGGCCACATGTGTCCTTCTAGGTCCTTGAGTATGGCCTGAATCAGTCAAAGAGTCACACTTGAGGACCTAGAGGGCCACATGTGGCCTCAGGATCACAGGTTCCCCACTCCTGGACCATGCTTTCCTTCCTCCATGGCTTTGTTCCCTGGTCCCTCTCCCCAACCTGTCCTCCACCTTTTGAAATCCCATTCATCCTGAGGCCCCTGAGGTCTAAATGCTATCCCTTTTAGGAAGCTTCCCTAATCCTCCCAGAGGATTTCCCTCTTCTCATGGATCTCTCATGCCTTTTTGTGTCCCTCTGCAGTGCATGTCATATTTCACCCTGTATCACATTTATCTTTATACACACCTTATCTCCCTTTCTAATCCAAAAGTGGTCCAAAGGCAGGGGACCTGTCTCTCCCCTTCAGTATTTTTCACACAATAAACACTTATTTGTTGAGTGTTCTGAACGGATGTGTCTTTGTATACCTTACAACATAGGGCAATGGAATAAATGCGGAGTGAATGAATGAATGAGTCTGGGGAGGAGATTTGAATTTGTCCTTTCCCCAGGGGAAGAGAGGCCAACGGCCTAAATCCCCCTAACTCCTCAACTGAGCAGCTATGTGGCTCAGCAGGTAGAGCATTGGGCCTGGAGTCAGGAAGACTTAAGTTCAAATCTGGTCTCAGACACTTCCCAGCTGTGTGACCCTAGGCAAGTCACTTAACCCTGTTTGCTTTAGTTTCCTCATCCGTAAAATGAACTGGAGAAGAAAATAGCAGCCACTCTAGTATCTTTGCCAAATAAAACCTCAAATGGGGTCACAAAGAGTCAGACATGATTGCTATGACTGAACAACAACAATAACAACATGAGATATGCCAGGCTGGCTCTGGACAGACTGTCACCTTTCCTTGGTGTCTCATAGGTGCCTACATTCTGCCCAAGTGGTTGGCTGGCTACCACTGGTCTCCAAATGCTAAACACTGTTAGATGGGGGACTTCTCCATCCCCTCTGCACCCACTGTTAATGCCCTCCATGGCCTAAAAAGGAGAGTCCTAACTGAAGGGACACCCTACCCCCTTACCAGACTCAGAGTTGGTAGCAGCAACTGGCATGATGAGAACAGCTATGGTTGTCAGGCAACTTTCCTGTGGAGAGAAAAAAGACATCATGAGAAATTAGGGGTTGGGGTAAAAGGAAAGGGAGGAAAAAGGCATTGCCATGTTGGGAAGCTTCTGAGCATCTGATAGGTCCAGTGGTACCCAGGATGTCTGAAGACCATCATTCCCCTATCTTGATATGCTAGCCTAGGAACCCCAAGAGCAGCCATGATGCTCTTGAGACAGAGAAGAGACAGAGGAGATATGTGCTAGTTAGTGGCAGGAAGCAGGATACACTGCCCTATAGAAGGATCTCAAACCCTGTCTGTCTGTGGAGAAAAGGAAGGAATGTGGTGGGGGGAGACATGAAGGGAGCCTGAATGTGAATGAAGACTACAAGTCAGCATGACAATATGGTGTGAAGAAAACAGTTCTGGATTTGGCATCAGAGAACCTAGATTTGGGTCTTGCTTCTGCTCCTTAGCACCTGTGTGACCTTGAGCAAATTTCTGAGCCTCAGTTTTCTCATCTGTAAAATGAAGGGGTTGGACCAAATGACCCTAACCTCCTTTTTGGCTCTAAATCTATGATCTGGTTAAGATAAATTTTCTCTGTAGCCCCTGAAAGGGCAGCTGAGAGCAAACCTACTCCCCTCCCACTGTCACAAAAGTAAACTTTTCTATCATGGAGGTATCTTTGTCTATTGCCTTTCCAAGGCCCTTTCTAAGATCTCAAAGCCCTCTATAAACTTTAGCAAAAATAGAGTGATACCACGTGAAGAGTCAAAGCAGGTAGAAAGAATCATTGTCATCTATGAAACCTGAAGTTACCAGATTCCCTTTGACATCCTCTCTGGCTGAGCCCACAGTCTAGGGCCTGTGCTCACCCTGTGGCAAAGGATTTTTTTTTTAATTCAAGACTTGGGACAGGGGTAGAGAAGGGGAGAATTTAGGCACCCCCACCTCCCCTAGGGCAGAAGAGAATGGGAATAGTGAGCCCAGTGATCATCCTCCCTTCCCCCATCAAAGCTTTAAGGGAGGAGTTGGGTTGCCAGATAAAACGCTAATTCCTAGTTGTCATGGCAACAGGAGCCTGTGGTTCATACAGCAAGGGGGAGGGAATTGGGGAGGGGGGAGGGGGAGGACAGGACCACAGGAGAGAGAGAAGCTCAGAAGCCTGTTGTCAATGCCCACTATGAGGCCTGATGCCCAGTATATTCTGTGTCCTGGAGAGGAGAGGAGATATGCCTGAACTTTAATACCCCACCCAAAACAAAAATCTTTTCAGAGACTTATCTGGTCACTCCAGCTTCTCCTCTCTCCCACCCCTCAAAAAAGTGGGCCTCTCTGGGCCTGAGTTGGTCCTAATGCTCATCTGGGCACTGTAAGAAAGTCGGGAGGAGGGGTGAAAACCCCTCTTTTTAGCCCCTCTCTGCTCCCAGAAGTACAAGAACAGGGTTGGAAAGAAGGTTCAGGGAAAGAAGGTTTCTCAAGCCAATACTCAGTCTGGGAGGGATCTGGGGAGACCTTGTTTCAGCAGGCAGAATGCCAGACAGTGTCCCCCTTTTCAGTACAGTGGAGATAACCATTGCTTCCTGGTTCTACTTTCCCAATGGAATTTTCTTCATGTCCTCATGGCTGGCCAGTTGGTGGTGCCTGATTAGAGATGGGACAGCCCAATACAAAGGTAACTCAAGATATCTCTCTCCCCAAAAGCTGTGTGTGTGTGTGTGTGTGTGTGTGTGTGTGTGTGTGTGTGTGTGTGCAGGGGGTGGGGAGAGAGCCTTCTAACCATGCCCCTGCATTATCTGACCTATCCCCATGAAGTCCTGGATCCGTTCTGGTGGAAGGCTGTTTCCCACCATTTCAATTCCCCTTGCTTCTCTTCCTTCCCAGACCTCCATCCCCCCAGCCCAGCCCCAGCCCTCCCAAGGGAGTGGAGTGAGGGTTGTGGTGAAGCAGAAACCTCAGCAGCAGTTCAGCCAGCCAACCTGGTCCAGTGCCAAAGTCTTGGGTCTCTAATACAGCTGGGAAAATGCTTTCCACATTCTAGAGGAAGTCAGGCACAGGTGCCCTCTTCCACCTTCTCCCCAATCTATACCACACCTCTGAGCATCAACAATCCCCTCCTACCACCACCACCCCCAATGCTTCGGGCATTGGAAATGAACAGGTTTGGGGATTCTAAAACCCCAAGAAAGATGAGATGGGATGGAGTCTCGGAAGTCTCAACCACATATGATTCACTGAAAATTCTCTGTAATGGGGAGAGACAAACATTACCCTGAACCCAGCCCCGACATCTTCCCGGGCCCCTATATATTCTGTAAAGGACTCAGTTGCCTTATCTGTAAACATGGAGGTGTGGAGTAATAACTGATCCTTTTAAATCCTCTGATTGCTACTCTCTGAATGGGAGGAGGGAAGTTGGGAGGGCAGAGGGTACTCAGAGAAAATAATGGCCTTACTATACCAGCCCTCCCTTCCATGGATAACCGAGATAAAAGAGAAGTAGAACTGACCCAGGTCACATGGGCTGAGGGCTTGGCTACCACTGTTAAAAGGACAAACTGGCCACCAGGTTCCCTCGTCCCATTCCCCGCCCCCATCTCCTTCCCATTCCTCTTGCTCCCCCCACACCTCTAACCTCCAAACACTCCTGGCACTAGGACCTGGGAATGGGGTGCGAGTGTTGTGCAGGATAAAAAGAAACAGCATCTTGAGTGCCTTAGGGAGAAGAACCGATGAGGTCACAGTGTAGTCCTTCCCCGCCTCAGTTACCGAATCCCTTCAGCATTTCCCAATCCTGGGTCCCTGATCCCCCCACACACACACACCTTCCCTGGTCATCCCATTCCAAGTAATTGATAATTGCTTTCCCATCTCCCAGATCCACTCTCAACAGAAATCAATCAATCCCCCAACCCCAAAGGCACCCAAGGCAAACCTGCCTCTTCAGGGTCATTCTCACTGGAGGACACAAGGTACCAAGGGGACCCAAGAAGGTCTCTATCCTTTGCCTTCCATCCTCCATTAAGCTCTGCTCTCCCTCAAGCCTTGGAGATAGGGTGGATTGGGGAGGGGAGGAGGGGTAGACTGGGCAAGGCGACCCTTATGTAACGTAATGTTCTGACAATCCTGATTGCCATAGCACTTATGGGGTACCCAGGACCCCTGATGCCACTCAGATGTCAGCTCCCCAACACCCATGCCTCGGAGCCCTTCACATGGTAGGGAGGTCTTCTGGTGCCACCCTGTACATCCCCATCCCTCTGGAGTCCTAGGCAAGGAGGATCAACAGGAAGACAGCCAGAGTGAGGGAGGAGGGCTCACATGGAATGTCAGCCTTCCCCTTATATTCTCCCTTCCCCTCAGGGAGCTCCGGGGAAAGGGTCTGGGGTAGAAGATTCCTCTGGGAGGTACCAGATGGATAACGGGCGGTGGGCTGTCGGTGTGGGGAGGGGGTGGCACAGGCGGGGTGCCAGCGCCCCCTTCACTGTGTTTTGTCTTGTGCATCTCAAGGATGCGCTAGGACAAAGGACAGAGGACCTAGGACCGAGTACAAGGGCCCAGGGCTAAGAATAGGGTAAAGGGAAGGAGGACGCCTACCTGCGCCCCAGGGAGTCCTTTGCTCCGGCAGCTCCGGCTCAGCCTGTTCTCCGAGGCTCTTCGAGCTTGTCAAGCTCTCCTCGTTCTTAAAGCGGCAATGCCTCCTAGGAGAAGAGAGGGGGCGCGCGTTGGGCCGGGGTGGGGGCCTTCAGCTGGAATAAGGGGCGGAGGGACAGAATCTAGGAACCCGAGTGGAGAGGCTAGGTGGGGCATGGCCAGGGACTGGCTTCCCAGCTTTGAGAAAGGAGCTGAAAGGGGAGGAGGGGAAGGAGGTGGGTTGAGCCCCGAAACCTTCCCTTGGTGTTTAGGGAATCTCTTAAAGGGGCGATGAAAGAGTTCGGACCATCTCAGCATACCCACCCCTCCTACCGGGCTTCGTGGAGGGGGCGAGTACTTAAGGGTTATCGAAGGGGCTAAATGGCACCTCATCTTTTTTCTCCCTACCTCAATTTTCCCAACCCTCCCAAGGAGTGTGAATGGGAGGATTTGGGAAACACACACACACACACACACACACACACACGCAAAGAATCTAGAAGGGACCTTATAAAACCATTGAATCCAACCCTCTCTGTTTTACATATGGAGAAACTGAGGCACAAAGTAGCCTAGTGACTTGCCCGGGAGCTACTGAAGCAGAATCTAAAAGCAGGTCTTCAGGGAGTGGGAAGTTCTGTTCTAACAGAACCCTGAGAGCTGGGGACACCAGGGTTCCACACTTTAAAAGCTGGAAGAGTTGGTCTTCAAAGAGGGACCAGAACCAGGAGCAGAAGGCTAAGGATAGCTCCTTCTACAGGCAGTCAATAGGAAAGGGTAGTGTAGGGCAAATAGCCCTGAACCTGGGGTCCCAAGATCTGGGTTCGAATTCTAGCTCTGTTATTTTACTAACTAGGTAACCTTGATCAAATCACTTCCTTTTCTGGGACTCAATCTCCAAAATTGTCAACTGGAAGAGATTGGATGACCTCTAGCTTAAGTCCCTCACAGATTTCCAGCTGTAGGGCCCCAGAAGATTGCCCCAAGGCGTCCCTTCACACCCTGCCTCTCTTAACAAATAGTTTAGCGGCCTCGCACCCGCCCCTGGTTCTACTGTAAGTCCCTGGACAAGTGTTGGGTCCAAGGGCTTATCTGGAGTAGGGAGTTTGGAAGCTTCAGCTGAGGGTTTGATTCCAGCCTCTGTCACTTAGGTGCCTGGGAATTTCAGGACAAATGGCATTACCTCTCTGGATATGGGTCTCATTGCCTTAGTAATCAATGGATATTTTTTAACCACCTTCCTTACTCTCAGAGCCGTGGGGCGGAAATTAATTATCTGGAAGCATACTTGGAGATCCCCAAGAAGGCTTTGACTGCTGAGTCAGGGTCGTAGGCATCTGATGATCCCAAGAAATTATAAAATCATAGCTGTAGCGCTGAAAGAGAAGTAAAGGCTACCTAGCCCAACCTCCTAGTTTTACAAATGAGGAAACTGAGGCCTAGGGATATGAAGAGGCTTGCTCTAGGTTACACTGGTGGTGTCAGAGGTGGGACCCGAATCCCAGGTCCTCTGACACTCCAGTCAATTTGCTTTCCATAGCTTCACAGTTCCACTGGGATTCTAAGGTAGCCTTGTCCAAGTGACATCTTCTAGGGATTTGGGATGGAGATGAATATCATCTAATCCCGATCTTACAGAGGGTGGTGTCTAACCTACGGTCATAATTTTAAAAGAAAAAAAATTAAAATGCCATTTAATGATCTTTTTCTTTTACATTGCCTAGGTTTCCCCCTGTATTCCCTCTCCCAAAAGGGACATCCCTTATTATAAACAATTTCAAAATGGAGGAAGGAGGGAGTAGGGGAAGGCAAAGCTAATCAATGTATAGAAAAAATCTGACTTTACATATAATGTTAATCAGTCAACAAGCATTTATTAAATGCCTACTATGTGATAGGCACTGTGATAACCATTAGACACTGTCAAAAATTTGAAGAACAAGGAGATTCTGGAAGTCTCAGAGGGCCATTTCTTTATTCCCATCTCAGGAAAATCCTTTTTAAGGAACCAGTCTTTGAGGAAAAGAGTGAAATATAAAAAAAAAAAACACAGAAAAAATATGTTTAATATGATTGCATATATATATATATCAGACTGCATGCTGTCTTGAGGAAAGAGGAGTGGAAGGAGGGGGAAAATATTTAAAAATTCAAAATTTTACAAAACTGAATGTTGAAGGGGTGGCCAGGTGGCTCAGCGAGTAAGAACACCGGCTCCAGTGTCGGGATGACCTGGATCAAATCTGGGCTCAGATACTCAGCACCACACCCAGAAATAATAACTGGCCGTGTAACCTTGAGCAAGTTACTTAACCCCAATTGCTTATAAAAAAAAAAGTGAATGTTGAAAACTAAAAATTAATTCTTTTTTTTTAAATACAGATATTAATGGAATTTTGGCTACACTGTCTATAACTGTCTGCATTCTATATTGGCCTCTATCTTCTCCTTAGGGAATTCTTATTGACTCTCAGCTTTTGGGTATAGACATGGATCTCATTCAGGGAAGGACAGAAGTAAGAGAAGGGTTCGATAAACTCTGGGCCTGGGAAGAAATTCTCTAGGCCTTTTATGTTTATAGGTTGACTCAGTCCAGTTATCTGATTGTTTTCTTTAATATATGGAATGAAAAGAGAATTTTAAGATAAAATCCTTGCCTCAATCAACTTAAATTGATAGTTAAAGTTGAAAGTCTGGGCCAAAATAGGAAGAAAACAGACTGCCAGACAGGGTTATAACCAGGGCACTCTAATGGTTGCCCCAAAGATGTTCAACTTCATTCTTTCAGAAGCACAGAAACAACTAAGCTTAAAACCTAGAGTTTGGAATTGGGTTTCTTTGAAGATTGGTTTTTGCTGATGTATTTCTTTGAAATCAGGAACTTCTACATGCTCTACCCAAAGCCAATTGGTAACTACTCAGTCATTTTTGATCTACTAAGACCTAGAGCACCAAGAGTTTAAATGATTTGGTCACAGAGCCAATAGTAATGTATCCAGAGAGTTCTACCTTACTCCATGATCAGCTCTCTCTCCACCTCACCTCTCTCAGAATCTAATTAGCACCAATAATATGACACTTTAGGATTTGCAAAGCACTTGTATATAAGTTTACTCATTTAATCCTTACAACAACTTTGGGAGGTAGCTCCATTTTAGAGAAGAGGAAACTGAGTCTGAGGAAAGTTAAGTGACTTGCCCAGGATCACACCACCAGACTATGTCCGAGGCAAGATTCAAACTCTGGTCTAAGCAAGAATAATCAGTTAAAATAGGAAGCTACTGTAAAAAATGACTAGAAAGAAAATGTTTTACATAATTGCACATGTATAACCTATATCTAATTACTTACTGTCTCAGGGAGGGGGAGGGAAGGTGTATCAGCAATGCCATATTCACAATGCCTATAGAGATTACAAATATGCTGATATAATTATCCATCACAAAATACATCAGGTTTGCCATATGGGGAAATAAACTAGAAAATTTATTAAGATACCAAAAGACTGAGTCCCAAAACCAGAAAGTGAAAGCCATCAGAGTAGTTATGATATTGGCACAGGTAGATAAAGTAGAAAGCACCCACATTCTCAAGCCTTTAAAACAGAACAGGCTACCTCAGGCAAAGGTCCTCCTCTCCCCACTCACAGCAACCACCCAGCGTCCTGGAAGCACGCTCCCAGCAGCTCCGGCCCCTGGCAGTCCTCAGCAGGAGTCCTTAGCAGAAAGTCCTGCTCCCAGCAGCTCCGGCCCCTGGCAGTCCTCAGCAGGAGTCCTTAGCAGAAAGTCCTGTTGCCAGCAGCTCCGGCCCCTGGCGGTGCTCAGCAGGGGTCCTAACTAAA
>NW_027187291.1:4214268-4219309 GCF_028583685.1 Petaurus breviceps papuanus
TCAGCACGTCCATGGGGCATGGGAGATCTTTAAATCCCATAACCCTTGCATTCGGCCCCAAGATCTTTCATGTCCCTTACTTGGCAAAAATACAGTAGGAATAACTGGTGTCAACAAAATTTCACAACAATATAACAAGAATAGCACACAATAAACACAGAAAACCATATTTTAGGGTGGGGCTTGAGCACAAGCTCCCCATCATTCCCCCCACCCCGAACAAATGGGGCCCCAAAATCTTGTGGTAAGGGGTGAAGACCTCTTCTTCTATGGCTACTTGCTGCTGAAATCAGATGTAGAGCTGTCCCTGTCCTTAGGGGTCCCATTTGAGAGGTCAGTTCTTAATATGCTTGATGCCAGGTCCAAGGGTGACACATCACAGTTGCAGACAGGAGGTGACATCCAGCTTAAGCTATCAGGAATCTACAGATGGAGGGTACCAAGCCTGTGGAAACAAATCTAACAAACAAGGTGAACAAACAAAAAATCAAGAAGAAGCAAAGAGACAATAACCAGACTATCGTAGCCTCACTCACGGTAGAATAAATGACTTAAGGGTACAATTTTGTAATCATCTTCTCCAGAATAAACAATAGTTACAGTGTTATCCTTCCCATATGCTATAATCTCTGCAGCCTTTGGAACATCAACTGGCTTCCGTTTTACCCATACTTTAGCTCCTGATTTTATTCTATCACTAGAACCAAATCCTTCAGTTCCTGTGACAGTTATTTTGGAAGGAGGGTCAGTTTTGACAAGTGGCATTGTTTTACAAGGAACGATAATCACTTGAACTATCCTATCATTCTTGTGAATCTGTATGGGCCCTTCACCTAAATTCTGGAATGTTACAACAATTTCTCCTTGATAATTAGAATCTATTACTCCAGCCAATACATGTATTCCTTGAGCTGCTAATCCTGATTTGGGTAAAATCTGTCCAAAGTGATTTTTAGGGATTCTTATGCATATCCCAGTGGAAATTTTTCTTACTTCTTTCCTGTCCAACCAAAAGTCCTCTAAACAATGTAAATCATACCCCACCGAACCAGGTGGTCCTGGGTATGGTGCTGGGACATCTGGCCTCAAGGTCCAATACTCAATATTTGGGATCTTGTGTGTTTGTTGTTTTCTAATTTGCAGATCGGGGGTCATCATTCTGGCTAGAGGTGTACTTCCTCCCAATGGTCTATTATTCAAATTACGCAAAGCCATGAACAAATTATCCTTCCAATGTTGATATGAATTATTGGAACTTAACTTCCTCAACTGTTCTTTCAGTAATCCATTCATTCTTTCAATTAACCCAGATGCTTCTGGATAATATGGAATATGATATATCCATTCTATATTGTTTAGTATACAATACTTCTTCATTTCATTGCCTTTGAAATGTGACACATTGTCACTTTGAATCTGCATTGGGGTTCCATAATATAGACTTATGAGATCTAGGGTTTTACAAGTGTTTTTCTGGGTTGCATTCTTATAAGGACAAGCTACTAGTACACCTGAATAGGTATCAACACAAGTACATATAAATCTGCATCCTTTATCCAGTGGTAGTGGACCAATATAATCTATTTGCCAGATTTGGGCTGGGACTTTTCCTCTTGCTATCTCTCCAGTTACTAGCCGAGGAACAGTTCGCTCCTTTTCCAAATGACATATATGACGTTCTTCTGCTATCTGTTTTAACAGTGAATGAGAGATACTAATACCTCGATCTTGTGCCCACTGGTGTGTGGCCTGGACCCCCAAATGGCCTGCTGTTTGGTGGACCCATTTTGCTAATACCGGATCATCAGTTGTTGTCAAAGTAGGGACAATACGTTCAGTAGCAATCTTTGCCAGTCGATCAGCATGAGCATTGTACTCACGTTCTGGTGTGGTGGGGGCCACGTGAGCATCTACATGAAAAACTGACAAGTCAGTGACCAAAGACATGTTCCAGATATCTTCCCATAATTCTTTGCCCCAGACTTGTTTACCATGAATTTCCCAATTTTCATTTTTCCACATGGGCATCCATGTAGCTAACCCATTAGCTACCGCCCATGAATCAGTGAATATATGACACCGTCCTCCTTGTTCTATTCTGATGGCTTGATATACTGCCATAAGTTCAGCATATTGGCTACTTGCACCTATCCCAGTACTTTCTAAAGTCCTTCTAGTACATGGGTTATAGGCCACTGCTTTCCAATGTCTTTTTTGCCCCAAATATTTTGCTGTCCCATCAGTAAACCATGCATGTCTCTTTTGTTCCTCAGTTAATACATCATATCCCTCATTCCATTTTACAGTGGACTGTACCAACTGTTGCTTTGGCTCAGGGGGTGTGTCACTCCTCTCAATTTCTATGTTTGCTATAGATTCATGCAGAGCAGAGACTCCGCTTTTGCCTGTTTTCGCTCTATTTTGAATATACCACTTCCATTTGATTATACTAGCCTCTTGGGCATGTCCAATTCTGTGAGAAGCTGGGGTACTCATTACCCAGGTCATAATTGGGATTCCAGGTCTTAATATCACTTCATGGCCCACAGTCAGTTGTTCAGTCTCCACCAAAGCCCAATATGCAGCTAACAACTGCTTTTCAAAAGGTGTGTACTGGACTCCAGATGAAGGGAGTTTCCTACACCAAAATCCCAAAGGTACATTTCGGCTTTGTTGTTTTTGCCATAAGCTCCAGTTTGCATAATCATCTTGTACAGTCACTTGCAATTCCACTGGACCATTTTGCATGGGCCACAAATCTAGGGCCAATTGTATGGCAGCCTTGGCTTCTTCAAAAGCTTTACTCTGCTCAAGTCCCCAATCGAATTCATATTTCTTCCGTGTGACTCTATATAAAGGTTTTAAAATCTGTCCCAAATGTGGAATGTGGTGCCTCCAGTATCCAAACAATCCTATGAACTTTTGGGCCTCCTTCTTAGGGGTAGGAAAATCCTGAATCTTTTGTCGGGCTTGAGGAAGAATCTCCCTTAGCCCCTTGTTCCATTGTATACCCAAAAACTTCACATTCTGAGCTGGTCCTTGAACCTTTGCAGGGTTAATTTCCCACCCTTTACTTTTCATATGCTCAATTAGAAGGGTCAAACTCCTTTCCACTACTTTCACATCTTTTCCCTGTATCATGATATCATCAATGTAGTGGGTAAGCTGTACACCAGGTAGCTTTAATTCATCCAACTGTTCAGCCACAATCCTGTGACAAATAGTGGGGCTATGTATGTACCCTTGTTGCAAGCGAGTAAAAGTATATTGTCTACCCTGCCAAGTGAAAGCGAAGTGGTCCCAATGTTTTGAGTCTATTGGGATGGTGAAGAAGGCATTTGCCAAGTCAATAACTGCATACCAAGTCCCATCATATTTCTGGATCCTTTCTATTAAGGTGATGGTATCTGGAACAGCAGCATACAAAGAAGGAGTCACCTTATTCAACTGTCTATAATCCACAGTCATTCTCCATGTCCCATGTGATTTTCTTACTGGCCAGACAGGATTATTCCATCTTGTGGTTGTAGGGACTAACACTCCTGCTTCAATATATTCCTTTATAGTAGTGGCAATTTCATCTTGCCCACCTGGCACACGATACTGTTTTAAAGTAATTACTTCAGAAGGTTCAGGTAAAGTGATTGGGTCCATTTTTAGTTTTCCTACTAAAACTGTATTAATTCCTATCTTCCTCACAGCAAATTGGTATCTTCCTTCAGGTAAATTCAGAGTCATGCCTCTCAATACATCTATTCCAATGATGTATTCAGGAATGGGTACAACAACCACAGCATATTCCTTCTTAGGTAACTGCCCAATTTTCATTGTTATTTTAACCTGTCTGGCTGATATTTCAGCGTCTCCTAGACCTGTGATGGTAATAGGAGTTCCATGTTTAAACTTATCAGGGTTTCCATAGATAAGTGTGGCCTCAGCCCCAGTATCAATCAGTGCCCTAGTCACAGTAGTTGATCCATTCTTCCAATAGATTGTTAAACCAATATGGGGTCTGCAATCTCTTCTGCATATTTCTTTTATCTGGGCTGGGGCTTGGCCTATCTCCTATTCCCCCTGAAGGTGGGGCAAACTTGGATACAAAGATTCAGATTCAGAAATACCTGCGGGGGTGGTTCCTGCTTCCCTGTTCATTCTAATGCTAAGTACCTTTTCTTGGTACAGCTTATGCAGCTCTTCAGTTGGAATACCATCTATTCTTCTAAAGTCCACCCCAGCTCTTAATAGAGCAGTAAACAGTTCCCTTCTTGTGGGTCTATTTTGTCTCTGAATCCTCTGGCTGTTTACTCTTCTCTCTCGAGGCAATTTGTCTTTTTCCCATTCCCCTAAATCGCTTAATTGTGAAATCTTATCCAGCACCTCTGAAAGAGGGTGCCCTATTTCTCCAATTAAAAGAGTCAGAATTAGGTGCTTATATGCAGGAGGAGCCGTCTTCACTATGATATTTCTATGAGGAACTCCTAGGGGGGTATCATAATATGCATTTGCATCTCCAATCAGGATAGCAGTTTTCATTACCTCCTCCTTTAGTTTTCTCATACAGTCTCTAAGTGAGTACCAGGGTCTGTCTCCCCTAGGCCACATAGATTCAGTTGGATATTGCTTTTTGCAACCTTCTAAAGCTAAAGCTAGAAGATTCGTTTTGTTATTTCCTCCTTGCATATGGTGATCCCTAAAAGCCTGGTGTACAAAAGGATTCTGACTGATACTTATGAATTTTAAACAGTCCGCATTGTCCAGTGTTATTCCTCCTGCGCCTTCATCAGTGATTCTTACTATCTAAGACACTAAAGACTCCCCCATTCTTTGGGTAAATCTACTCAATATATCAGTGATCTCCTGTTGAGTGAAATCCTCAATTATCTCCCTGGACTCTGTTTTGCCTCGGTGGTTCTCCTGCCTTCTTCTTCGTATGGGGAGAGCTTCTACATTAGGAGACTCCTCATCTAACCTTGTTCCATTCTCCTCACACACATTCTCCTGGAAGCTGTCAGGGCAACTCTGCCCAGCCTGTACAAAAGCT
>NW_027187291.1:4224309-4275055 GCF_028583685.1 Petaurus breviceps papuanus
TTAGCTCGGCTTTTCACTTTCTCTTGCTCTGCTATGTCAGCACGTCCATGGGGCATGGGAGATCTTTAAATCCCATAACCCTTACAGAAGGGTAGAATCTGGAACTCAAAACTTTAAAATAAAAATGTTTAAAAACTGGAAAAAATAAAATAAGAAGTTATTAGATAATACTAACTTCTTTCTCCTGGTAGCTATTTTCTGTCTTCCCCCTCCAAACAAACAAACAAAAATAAACACCCTTCCAATCAATCTTGCTATATTTTGGAGATCTCTGCTCATGAAAGCCAGTGTCTCAGGACCTCTGTCACCTCCTACTCAAACTGAACCGAACTCATCTTTAAAAGTTGATTTCAGGGTGCTATACTATGCTGCTTGCCTGGATCATCTTTTATGAAAGTTGGTCCTGGCCACAAAAAAATGCTAGTTATGGCTCTGCCCACAGAGAAGTAAGTTCTATTGCAAGTTAGTGGCAGAACCAAACTTAAGTTTCTTTCTCCTGACTCTTAGCTCAGGGCCCATTTCTCTGGTGCAATCTAATTGTTAAGAGCTGAGTAGGCATTGTTTAATTTTCTTTTTCTTGTACCCCAGTCCCTAGAACTACGTCTGGTACATAATAAGAACTTGATAAATATTTGTTGATTGTTGGTTAATTGATAAGATATTTACGTATGAAGTAACTGAAACTATGGGATATAATATAATTCAATAATATATAATATATAGTTATGTATAATATAATAAAATAAAATAATAAGTATTTTTAGACATCAGCTATGTGCTTAGGTGTGCTGTGTTAGGCCTTGGAAATATAAATTCCAAAAATAAAACCATGCCTTCTCTTAAAGCATTTACATTTTACTAAGGTAAATAACGCATAAAGAGATATGAAAATACAAGATGTATGCAAAGTAATTTTTTTTTGGTTGGGGAGGGAGCTAGGGTTTGGATCAAGAAAGAGTAGGTAGTAACACATGCTAAGCTTTGAAGGGAGCCAGGGATTCTAAGAAGCCAGTCTGAGGAAAGAAAGCAGGCCAGGTATATGAAGAACAGCAGCTAGGTGGTGAAGTGGATAGAGTGGTGGTCCTGTAGTTAGGAAGACCTGAGTTCAAATCTAGCCTCAGACATTTACTAGCTGTGTGACTTTGGGCAAGTCCCTTAACTTCTGTTTGCCTTAATCTAGACTAGAGAAGGAAATGGCAAACCACTCCAACATATTTGCCAAGAAGACTCCAACTGGGGTCACGAAGAGCCAGATACAACCAAACAACAACTCATGGATAGTAGGATCCACTGGGATGGACACAGCTTAATGGCTGAAGAAAAACACTCCACTCTAATTAAAAACCTCATCTAAAGTAAAAGAGATGGAGAGAGTTAGGAAATCTGCAAGAGTTGGGGCAGCTAGATGGCATAGTGAATAGAGTACCAGCCCTATTGGAGTCAGGAGGACTTGAGTTCAAATCTGGATTCAGACACAACATACACACACAAAAAAACAAGTCCTGTGACCTTGGGCAAGTCACTTAACCCCAACTGCCCTACCTTCCCCTCTCAAAAAAAAAAATAAAGGAAATCTGCAAAAGTATAATTTCATTCAACAAAAGTTTATTAGGCACCTACTGTGTGTAAGGCACTAGGTACTACATTTATTTTGGAGGTAGAATTGACAGGACTTGGCAGCTTACTGACTATGTAGGAGATGGTTAAGGAAGAAATGCCAAAGATGACTCCTGAGCTTTAGAACCTGGATAGCTGGGGGGAATGGTGATGACCCTGACAGAAGTGAGATTGTTAAGGAGAGTTGGGTGGGGAGTGAGGTGAAGCTACCCTTCCCTTCTGAAAGCTGGAGTCAGGATGGAGACTAGAAGGCTCATTTTCTCTGTTCCCACCACACTCTTGGCACAGACATTATAGAGTGCTAACTATAGTTAGCATAAGTATATTTTCATAATTCCTAACAGAAAGTTATAGAGTCAAAAAGACCTGAGTTCAAATCTAGCCTTAGATACCTACTAGTTGCATAAATCTGAACAAGTCACTTACCCTCTGTTGTCTGCCTCAGTTTCTTCAACTGAAAAATGGGGATGACAATAGCACCTACCTTCCAGGATTGTTGTGAGGGCAAAATGAGATAATATCTATAAAACACTTAGCAGAATGCCTAGCACACAGTAGGTAATAAATGCTTGAGGAAAACTTGAGCTTAAATCTAGTCTCAGATACTTAGTTCTGTGATTCTGGGCAAGTCATTTAACCTCTGTCTGCCTCAGTTTTCTCCACTGTAAAATGGGGATAATAATAGCACCCATCTCCCAGGGTTGTTGTGAGGATAATAATAAGATTTATATATATATATATATATGTGTGTGTGTGTGTGTGTGTGTGTGTGTGTGTGTTGCTTTTTGGAGGGCAACTGGGTTTAAGTGACTTGCCCAAGGTCACACAGCTAGTAAATGTTAAGTGTCTGAGATCGGATTTGAACTCAGGTCCTCCTGACTCCAGAGCCAGTGCTCTATTCACTGGAGATAATATTTTTAAAGTGATAACCATAGTGTCTGGCACATAGTAGGCATTACATAAATGCTTATTTCCTTATTCCCTCTTCTTAAAATGCTATATAAATGCCAGCTATTATTATTTGTATTTTCTTTCTGTACACTTAGGGTGCCACAGAAGGTACTCAGTCCAGAAAATGGGAGAGATGTGACACTGGAAATGGTTAGAAAGGAGCCTACAAGTTCCAATGATGTCCATCAGAGGCCATCAACTTTTACTCTGCTAGAGAGAGGGAGCAGAAAGGAGAAACAGGAGGGCAAACCTAAAATCCCTTTTCAACCTACTACCAAATCCCTCATCACCCTGCTGCCAAGAATAAGGACTCTGTAGGCAATCTCTGAAGGGAGATCCTAGATCATAACTTACTTGGAGGAAGGTAAGGAATCCATAACAGAAATCTAAAGACGGAAGTCAGTTAACAAACATTCATTAAGCATTTATTATGTTTCAGGTCCTGTGCCAAGCACAAAAGATACAAAGAAAAGCAAAAACATGTTGCCCATCCTCCTCATGTTCACCTTCTACTAAGAGAAAGGACCTTATAGGTTCTCTACTCCAACCCTCCCATTTTACAGATAAAGAAACTGAGTCCCAGAAAGAGGCAGAAACTTGCCCAAGGTCACACAGATAGGAAGGAGCAGAGCCTAGATCTAAACCCAGGACCTCTGACTCCAAATCCACCACACTATTGCACTTAAATACTACACATTCCTTTCCAACTACTCACCCCACCTTCTCCAACCTGATGAACCAGGTACCCTAGCCTCAGCCTTAAGACCAAAACAGACCCCAAGTCTATTATTCTAAACACTGCTCTCTTACTTGATGATGTATGGTGGGGACAGGGTTAGGACTTTGTGGTTAGAGATAAGGGAATGGATTCTGCATAAAATGGTGGGAAAGGGCTTTCCCAACTCTGCTCATAAGAAGGGAATACCTTCTCCCCAACCCAGCACTGACCTTAACTTCTTCCAGCTCCTATTCTCAGTCATCCATTAAGATACATCACCCACTCACCCCCACCCTCTTCTATACCCTCCACCCCTGACCCCCCTCATTTCTATGGTTTACTCTTGACTCACTGGACAGGGCAGTGCTAAATGGCCCTATGGGGACTTGTGGGGAAGGAGAAGTGTCTGGATTGCTATAGAAATCTGATCAGATTTAAATGGAAAGAGGTTTCCATCAAAATGGAGCAATGGGCCAGAGAGTGCTTAGTGTGAGTTGGCTGTGGGCTAGGCTAGGGACTTGAATCTGAGGAAGGCAGGTGTGATAAAAAGGGAAAAGTGTTGGATTTAAGGTCAAAAGATCTGCATTTGAGACCTGGCTTTAACCATGTGACCTTGAGCAAATAATTTCCCTTCTATGGATGTGAGTTTTTTCTTCTATATGTAACAAAGGTTGAATTGACTTATGGGGGCATCCCAGAAAATGTATATCATTGTTTTCCTGGAATTTTGTGTTTTGTTCAGTTGTGTCCAACTCTTCATGACCCCTTTTGCGGTTTCTTGGCAAAGATACTGTAGTGGTTTCCCATTTCCTTCTCCAGCTCATTTTACAGATGAGGAAACTGAGGAAAACAGGATTAAGTGACTTGCCCAGGCTCACACAGCTGGTAAGTCTGAGGCCTGATTTGAACTCAAGTCCTCCTGACCCTAGGGTTGGTGCTCTATCCACTTTACCACCTAGCTGCCCCCCCCCCCTGTAATCTTAAGGGGATGCCAAAGACTTACCAAGTCAAGTCAATAATCATTAAGTACTTTCTAAGTGCCAGGTATTGTGCTAAAATACAAGCAAAAAGGAAGTCAGTCCCTGCCCTAAAGGAGTTTAATTTCTAATAGGGGAAGATTGCTTGTTGTTTGTTCTTCATTCTCGAAGAGGACCAGAACTTCAGGGAGGTGATGCCATGACATGCAAGTGAATTGGATTTAAGTGAGGGAGAGATGTGCAAAGTCACTGGCCTCAGAAGATAACACATAAAAAGAAGCTGAAAAATGGGGAGTTATGGGAAGAGGAGGTGAAGCCCCATGACTGAAGTAAAGAAAGTTCAAAGACTGTGGAGTGGAGCCTGGAGAAGAAAGAAGACACAGCTCTCCTGGGTACTTTTCTTAAAATGGAGGCTCTGGGATGGGTCAATCAGAGAAAGGGATTTCAAGGATAAAGTGTATGCTCAGTGTGAGAAGTCCAGGAGTGGAGCAAACTGCATGGGTGATGAGGCTTCTATGGAACGATGGGAAAAGGCTGGAGAGTCAGGACTGCAACCTGGAGAGGAGCAGGAAAGGGGCTCACCCCCACCCTACCTGCTCCACCACCACCCCACCGAGGCAATAAACGACTGAGACTTCCAGGAAGGTTTGGGGATGAACTGACTCTTCCTCAACTCAGCGGCATAGTGATCACTCTCACATGGCAGTTAGAGTAGGGGGACCCCCTTAGGCAACATTATGCCTAAGACTCTAGCTGCTTTTTATGTGTTTCCTTTTTCAGTATTTTTGTTTGTTTGTTTGTTTTTGCTTTTTTTTTTTTTGGAGGGGAAAAGGCAGGGCATTTGGGTTTAAGTGACTTGCCCAAGGTCACAGGGCTAGTAAGTGTTAAGTGTCAGGATTGGAAGAGGTCAAGTGTCAAGATTTAAGAGGCAGGATTTGAACTCAGGTCCTCCTGACTTCAGCACTGGTGCTCTATTCACTGCACCACCTAGCCACCCCTGTGTTTCCTTTCTTAAACAGGGCTCTGGCCTCAGACACTTAACACCCACACACACACACAAAAACTAGCCGTGTAACCTTGGGCAAGTTACTTAACCCCAATTGCCCCCTAAAAAGCAAAAAAAAAAAAAAAAACAAACAGGTGACTGAGCATAAACATCAAGGTAGGTAGATCTAGGCTTCTAAGTGTCTCCTGAGTCTGAGGAGTCTGGAAGTACTGGGTCCATTGAGTAAAGATGACTGGAAGTAAAGGGAGTTTCTTCATGTGAGAGGATGACCACCAAGAAGAGGAAAAAAACCAAGTGGAAATTGAGAGAGACAGTGCAGAACTGAGGTGAAATGTAAAATGCCTACTTAATCATCCTGCGAACATCACTTACATATGTTGTGATGAAATGCAAAAGTATCAGCCTCCCAGCAGGCTATAATATTAGTTATAAATTAAGGAATCCTGTTTATATCATTCTGTTGATCTACACTATCAGGCTTTTTTTTATGTTTAGCATTTCTTTTGTGTATAGGAATAAATTACCTGTCCCATACTTCATTCATGTTATACACTTAATTTTACTCTTTCACACACACACACACTCATTGGAGAGACCTCAACATGGGCCAAAAACCTAAGTTTTAAATAATTTGGCCAGATAGGGGATATAGCAAGCCAGAGAGCATGGGGAAAAGGAGCCTGGTCTCTCTCTTACTAGAGATAAGATTATTATTAGAGCTATGTCTTCAAGGACTAAAGCTGATCTAGACTACAAGGAGAAGAAAGTGGGTGCAGTGTCCTAGCCCCTTGGACCCAGAGTCAGTTCCCCAATATTAGCTATAAAATATATTTCATGCTTATATCATTTATGTCACAGGGTTGGTATGGGTTCCATATGGAACCACATGTATGGAATAATGGATAATAATAATAGCATTGATATGGCATCAACTATGTCCCTGACACTATGTTAAGCACCTTACAAATATTATCTCATTTGCTCTTCCCAACAATCCTTTGAGGTAGGTGTTATTATTCCCATTTTACAGACAAGAAAACTGAGGTAAATAGAGGCTGTTATTTTTTTTAAGTGACTTGCCCAGAGTCACACAGCTAGGAAGTATCTGAAGCCAGATTTGAACTTATTTATGTCTTCTTGACTCTAGGCCCAGCACTGTTTACTGGCAGATAGCTGCTGGATAGGGAAGCAGTCATGACCAGATAAGGAATAGAGCAACACAGAAGGGGAAAAAAAAGACAGTTTTGATTACATAAAATTTTAAAGTTCACTAACAAAACAAATTGAGCTAAAATTAGAAGAAAATCAGGTAATTGGGAAAAAAAATTTTTGGAGGGGGGGAGGTAGGGCAGTTGGGGTTAAGTGACTTGCCCAAGGTCACACAGCTAGTTTTTTATGTGTGTTAAGTGTCTGAGGTCAGATTTGAACTCAGGTCCTCCTGACTCCAGGGCCTGTGCTATATTCACTGAAATATTCTCTTTTCTTCTTCTTTTTTTTTTTTTTTTTGCTTTTTGGAGGGGGGAAGGCAGGTCCCTATTGATCACTTTAATTTCTTCCTTAGAAACATGTCTGTTCATACAGATCCCTTGAGCATTTATTAATTAAATAATGGTTCTCATAAAATTTGCATTAGTTCCTTAAATTATCTCGGAAAGAAAAATCTTAGAGAAACTTGCTGTAAAGATTTGGGCGGGGTGTGGGGTGTGGCTAGGTGGTACAGTGAATAGAGTACCGGCCCTGGAGTCAGGAGGACCTGAGTTCAAATCCGCCCTCAGACACTTAACACTTACTAGCCATGTGATCTTGGGCAAGTCACTTAATCCCAATTGCCCTGCCCTCCCCCTCCAAAAAAAAAATATTTAAAAAAAAGTGATCAATAGTCATATTTCAAAAAAGTCCCAAATCACTAATAACTAGAGAAATACAAATTGAAGCAATTCTGAAGTCCCACCTCACACCCATCAGACTGGCAAAACTGACAAAAAAGGAAAATGACAAAGACTGGACAAGTTTTATTGTTGGTGGAGCTGTGAACTGGTATGGTAATTCTGGAAAAGTAATTTGGAACTCTGTCTGAAAAGTTACTGTGCTATTCATACATAACAATACCACTACAATGATTACATCCCAAAAAAGATCAAGGAAAGTGGAAAAGAAGCCCACATGTACAAAAATACTTATAGTGGCCCTTTTTGTGGTGGCAAAGAATTACAAACTAAGCGGATGCCCATGAATGGCGGAAGGGATGATATTTTTTTGTCTTTTTGGAGGGGGAAAGACAGGGCAAATGGGGTTAAGTGACTTGCCCAAGGTCACACAGCTAGTAAGTGTTAAGTGTCTGAGGCCGAATTTGAACTCAGGTCCTCCTGCCTCCAGTGTCAGTGCTCTATTCACTGCGCCACCTAGCTGCCCCTGGAAAGGATGATTTTCTTTTTCTTCCTTTCCTCCTTCCTTCCTTTCTTTTTTTGTTTTTTGTTTTTTTGCTTTTTGGAGGGGGGGGGCAGGGCAAATGGGATTAAGTGACTTGCCCAAGGTCATACAGCTAGCAAGTGTTAAGTGTCTGAGGCCAAATTTGAACTCAGGTCGTCCTGACTCTAGGGCTGGTGCTCTATTCACTGTGCCACCTAACTGCCCTAGAAAGGAGGATTTTCTTTTCTTTTTTTTTTCATAGAGAGAAGTTTTATTTATGAAAATTGATTACTATGACAAAATGACCTAAAGAATATTAACAGACACAGTAGAAAACAAATACATGTTCATTGTTGCTTAGTTGTTTTTCAGTCATTTTCAACTTTTTGTGAAAATTTCTATTGAGTTTTCTTGGCACAGATGCAACAATGGTTTACCATTTCCTTCTTTAGCTCATTTTAGAGATAAGGAAACTGAGGAACACAAAGTTAAGTGACTTTCTCTAGTAAGTGTCTGAGACCAGATTTTAACTCAGGTAAAGGAGTCTTTCTTGGTCTGAAAATCAGACTGTGCCACTTGACCTACTTCCCAAATAAGATATGGCAGCTATGGGGAAAAAAACAGAATAGAAAATTAACTTATTTTATAAATATTACAGAAAAAGGTGGTAAAAGATTATGAAAAACTGTTTCAAAAGGTAAAAAATGCAGTAGATGACAAAACCAAATTGAAAAATTAAGTTACATAAAGTACCATTTAAACCAAATCATCCATAGGACATTTAAGAACAAAAATGTAAGCAATCAGAAAACATGGAGAAGAAAATTTTAAATAACCACCTCTCCCCCTAATAACCCACTTTTATATTCTCTATCAAGAAAACAGAAACCAATATGTTTTGTCTCTAACATTATAATACAAGGTATTATCATAGAATAAGATGTGATTCTTTTTTTTTTTTAAGAGAAGGAAAAAGATCAGGTATTTTGCTTCCACCTTGATATAAACTTAGTTCTTTCTAGTTCTTTCTCTGGATGCACATATTTCTCTCCATCATGAGTCTTTTGGGATTGACTTATATCACTGCATTGCTGAGAAGAGTCCTGTCTATCAAAGTTGGTCATCACACATACGTTGTGTCTGTAATTGTGTACAAATTTCTCCTGGTTCTACTCTTCTCACTCAGCATCAGTTCGTATAAGCCTCTCTAGGTAAATATGAAGACCGTCTGCTCCTCGTTTCTTATAGCACAATAGTATTCCATAACATGCATATACCACAACTTGTTCAGCCATTCCCCAATTGATGGGCACCCCCTTAATTTCCAATTCTTTGCTACCACAAAAAGAGCTGCTATAAACATTTTTGTACATATGGGTCTTTCTCCCATTTCTATGATTTCTTTGGGATATAAACCTAGTGGTATTGCTGGATCAAAGGGTATGAAAGTATTTATAGCCCTTTGGGTGTAATTCCAGATTGCTCTCCAGAAACGCTGGATCAGTTCACAATTCCACCAGCAATGCATTAGTGTTCAAATTTGCCCACATCTTCTCCAGCATTTGTCATTTTCCTATTTTGTCATCTTAGCCATTCTGACTGGTGAGATGTGGTACCTCAGAGTTGTTTTGATTTGCATTTCTCTAATCAATAGTGAATTAGAGCATTTCTTCATGTGTTTATAGATATCTTTAATTTCTTTCTCTGAAAACTGCCTGTTCATATCCTTTGACCATTTATCAATTGGGGAGAAAGGAGGATTTTCAAAGAAACCTTTGTATGTTTTGATATTGAGCAAGCAGAACCAGAAGAACAATTTATATTACCAACAACATCATAAAGACAAACAACTTTGAAAGACTTAAGAACTCTGAACAACTCAACGACCACCTATGATTCCAGAGGATGCTAGATGAAATAGGTGAACTATGCTCCCCACCTCCTGACAGAGATAACACCTAATAATAATAGCTAGCATTTACATATCAGTTTAAGGTTTTCAAAGAGCTTTACAAATATGATCTCATTTTATCCTCATTACCACCCTGGGAGATAGGAGCTATTAGTATCCCCATTTTACAGATAAGGAAACTGAGGCAGACAGAAGCAGGTAGCTAAAGCCTATATCCCAAAGACATCCCAAAAAAGGAAAAAAGACCTATTTGTAAAACATAGTTATAGCAACTCTTTTTGTGTTGGCTAAGAAATGGAAATCAAAGAGAAGCCCATCAATTGGAGAATGGCTAAACAATCTGTGGTATATGATTGTGATAGAATATTGTGGTACTCTAAGGAATGCCAAGCAGGATGATTTCAGAAAAACCTGAAAAGACTTACATAAACTAATGCATAGTGAAGTGAATGGAACCAGAACATTCTACACAGTAACAGCAATATTGTTCAATGAAGAATTGTGAATGACTCAGCTATTCTCAGCAGTACAATGATCCAAGACAATCCCAAAGGACTAATGATGAAGCATACTATCTGCCTCCAGAGGGAAAACTGATAATGTTTTTTGTGGTGAAGCATGTTATTTTTTACTTTATTTCTTTCATTTTTTAAATTTTATTTGAGCCTTCTTGTACAAAATGACTAATATGGAAATGTTTTACATAATTACACATCTATAACCTATATCTGATTGCTTACCATCTCAGTGATGGGGAAGGAGAGGGAAGGAGAGAAGGACAGAATTTGGAAGTGGTAACTTTAAATAAAATTTTTTTAAAAGCAGCTAGCTAGATGGTACAATGGATAGAGTACTAAAATCAGGCTTAGAATCAGGAAGACTGGAGTTCAAATTTGGTCTCTTACTAGCTGTTTGTCCCTGGGCAAGTCACTTAACCTCTCTCTGCCTCAATTTCCCCAATTATAAAATGGGGAAAATAACACATATTTTCTAGGGTTATTGTGAAGAACAAAGGAGATATTTGTAAAGCACTTTGCATAGTGCCCAGCACAAAGTAGGAGTTTAATAAAAGCTCATTTCCTTCCTTCTTTAAGTGACTTGTCAAAGGTCACATAGCTAGTAGGTTTCTGAGGCAGTATTTGAACTCATATCTTCCTAATTCTTGTTCCAGCATGATGTTTTCTACACCACTAGCTACCAGAGAGGTGATAGACTCAGATTATAGAATGAGACTTTTTTTGCATATGACCAATGCTAGAATTTGTTTTACTTGACTCAACATTTGTTATAAAGATTTTGCTTAAATTGTGGTATATGAATGTAATGGAATACTATGATGAGCAGGCAGATTTCAGAAAAACCTGGAAAGACTTATATGAACTGATGCTTATTAAAGTGAGCAGAACCAGGAGAACATTGTACACAGTAATAGCAACATTGCATGATGACCAACTTTGATAGACTTAGCTCTTTTCAGCAATACAATGATCTAAGACAATTCCAAAAATATTCATTATGTAAAATGTTCTCCACATCCAGAGAAAGAATTATGAAATCTGAAGGCAGATTGAAGCATACCATTCTCACTTTTGTTTGTTTGTTTTATTTCTCAGGGATTTTACCTTTTATTCTGATTCTTCTTTACGACACGACTAATGTAGAAATATGTTTAATATGATCTTACATGTATAGCCTGTATCAGATTGCATGCCATCATGGGGAGTGAGGAGTGGAGAGAGGGAGGGAGAAAAAAATTTTGGAACTCAAAATCTTATAAAAATGAATGTTGAAGACTATCTTTACATGTAATTGGAAAAAATAAAATACTAATAGTGGTGTGGGGGTAGAAAACTAAGCATTTTTGTTTATCTTTTACTTGCTGTGAGGAGGGGGGAAATTGGACAAAGAGAAAATAGATTTTTGTCCATTGGGGGATAAAAGAGAAATGAAAATTAAAAAGAAACCACACACATGTGAAAGTATAAACTTAAGCCCTATGTTAAATGCCAGGTTACATTGCTGTCATTGACCTCCAGTTACTCCCATGATATCATCTAAATCTTTCTCTAGGCACTTCTGTCATACACCTGTACTCTCTGCCTTTATGGGGGGTGCCTTCCTGAGTTCCCGGGAGTCTGGACATATTCAGCATGTACTGTTCCTTTCCCCCAGCATGTCCCCTTCTCAGTCTCTTGCCCAGAACAATTGATACCACCCTGTTCCCTGCCCATGCTCTATGTGTGTGGGCATAAGGGTAAAGAGATGGGCCAGGAGCCAGGCAGAGCAGGAAAAAGAATGTCAGTGTGGAGATGGTGGAGGAAAGGGAGCACAACCAGGAAGTTAGCATGGCTACCAGGGTCCCTTGGCAAGGAAGTATGCTCACTGTTCTGAAGTATGTTAAAGAGCTGGAGAGACCTTGTGTTGTTTCCCCACCCCCTCCTACCACCACCACAAAGAATCCAGCCTCCAAAGAGGCTCCTCATATACCAAGTGATGCTTGGGAAAGCATCTGAAACCCCAACCAGGACCAGGGTGGGAGAGCAAGAGAAGAGATCGTAGGCAGCAGGGAACTCAAGGTAATTTGTAATAATATATTTTAAAAATAGCTGGCATTTATAGCAGATTGTGCACACGTCATCTCATTTGATCCTCATAACCCTGTGAGGCAAGTTCTACAGGTGTTATTATTCCCATTTTATAGATGAAGAAACTGAGACCTGGAGATGCTATGACTTGCCTGTGGTCACACAGCTAATAAATGTCAGAGGAGAGAAACTAGGTTTTTCTTTAACACTAAATCCATCATTCTTCCTATCATACCATTCTACCTCTATTATGATTAACAGGAAGAAGTAAGGGGAGGAGGGGGAGGAGGCAGGACCCAGGACCAGTCTGGAACCAGAGCAGAATGAAGTCCCCTTCTACAATCAGGCTACTGGGGTTGTTATTTGTGGTGCTGACACCTAATAAGTGGGGTATACTGGGAAGGAAGGAGGATGTGGGCTGCTGGACCCTCTAGCTTAAATCCTGTCCCACTTTCTGTCCTGGCTTTCTGTTCAATGTACAAACCCTTCACACTCAAGGATATGATCAAGAAAGACAATATGAAAGCTTTGGGATCTGGCAGGGTTGTTGTGAGTAAAGAAAAGGGCTTGATAAATCATAGCTAAACTTATAGAAATGATTTGTAGCTACCATTCAAGATGGGCTGGCAAAGTGAGTAGAGGGCTCCATGTGGTGTCAGGAATACCCGGATTGGATTCCTTCCTCAGACCTTTTCAGCTGTGTGACCCTGGAATAGAGACTTAACCTCTCAGAGCCTCAATATCCAATTTGTAAAAGAAGGACAACGCCTACCTCATAGGAGTGTCTGGAGAATCAAATGATCTAATCTATGGAAAGCATTAGATAAGTGCCAGTTACTGTTTTAATTGTCAAGCTTATTACTCCATTGTATGCCAAGAAGGGCTTCTCTGTCTTTGTCCTTTCCAGTGTCACTCTCTATCCAGTCCTCATGGCACCTCCAGATGGGTTAAAAGTTGACTGCTATTTTGTCAGTTGGAGGCAGGTAGAGAAGGACCTGGAAAGGGGATGACTGGTCCATAGTCATACAGGGAAGTAAGGGGCAGATCTGGGGCTGAAGTCTAGCGCCTCTGGTTCCAAGTTCAGTCTTCCTTTCATCATACCACAGTGCTAAGTCCCTAATCTTCCTCAGATTCCCCACCTCTTTGCCTCTTTCCTCTTTGTCCTGACACCTGCTCTCCCCTGTCTCTTCTCCTCTTCTTTCTCAATCTTTTCTAATTCCCTACTACCTTTTCCTTCTCCCCCTCCTTTGATTCAGGCTCATCTTCCTGTGTCCACTCCACAATACCCATTGCCCTCCACCCCTTCATTTACCCCGCAAGGGCTGTTATTGAGTTAGCTATGGGAGGCACCCTAGGACACCAAGTGTTTGATTCTTATAGTATTACCCTGGAACACTGAGAAAGAGCAGTTTGTGTGGCCAAGGAGAGGATTTCCAAGTTCCTGGAGAATGAATGGACTAGGGGGCTGGGAGGGAGCCAGAGAATTAAAGGTGGGCTGTTGAAGGAAAGACTAAAGTCTAGAAGGGGAATGAAGAATAGGAACCACCTAGGCTCTAGCCTTTATTCAGTCTTCACATCTCAAGCTCCCAAGTTCCTATCTCTCAGGGTAAGAGAAGGCATTGAGAATCCTAGTGTGAGTAACCCTCAATCCTCTTCTTGGAAACAGGCTATCAAGGAGCCATATCAGTTACTGCAGGCCTGCGCTAAGTACTAATGGGAAGATACTACATCTTCCTTTTCTGTTCTTTTTACCCTCCCTTTTTTCGTCTTAGTTTCCCTCTCCCTATCCCATTTCTCCTCTCTACCTTGGGCCTCCCATCCTAACTCTTCCAATCTTCCTCTCCCACCATCCTAGATTTCTCAGATTTCCCACCTCTTTGCCTCTTTCTTCTTACTCCTGACATCTGCTCTCCCCTGTCTCTTCTCCTCTTCTTCCTCAACCTTTTCTCATATTCCCTACTACCTTTCCCTTCTCCCTCTCCTTTGACACCTGCCTTTTGCCCTTCTCCACAGATGATAAGCCTCTGCAGATGGCCTCTGTCCTTGGTGATGTGTCTGCTGCTGATGTTGGCAAGCTGGGAAGCCTGTGCAAGAATGCAGATTCCAGACTACCCAGGGGAAGATGCCAACATTGAACAGATGGAAGACTTCCTGATGAAGTTGGGCAAGGAGCTGGAGGCTATCGACATGTCCCCGTGAGTGGGGACTGGGGCACCAGGGCAGTCCTTGGTTTGTGTTTCTGTGTATGTGTGTGGGGTTTTTTTTGCCTTTCTTTTTTGGAGGGGGGAAGGCTGGGCATTTGGGGTTAAGTGACTTACCCAAGGTCACACAGCTAGTAAGTGTTAGATCAGATTTGAATTCAGGTCCTTCTGACTCCAGAGCCAGTGCTCTATTGACTGTGCCATCTAGCCACCTAGCCACCCCCGTATATGTGTGTGAAAGCAAGGTGTACCAATGGGGAGGGGGAGGGAGAAAAAGGGGTCTGCATGCAGGATTGTTTGGGAATGCTGGGCACTATATGATGGGAACCAGCAATGCCCACTCTACTTCTCTCCCTGGCAGTTACCGAAAGAAGAGACGCTAGGAAATCAGGAATCATTTCCTCAGGCAGTGGTGGCAGAGCCTTGGGCCACACTCCAAATTCCATCCCCTCCCAGGACCAAGACTGTAAAGTGAGATGAATCAAGTGGGTCCCAAAGGTTGTAACAGTGTGGGGATGGGTGGGGGTTGGGGAGGTCCTCACAAACTATGGCATAGAGATTGAACTACATTGTTAGAGGAGATTTAAAAAAAAGTGAGATGCCACCCTGAATTCCCCCTCTGGTTCCTGAGGCTCCTGAATGAGGATACTTAATATTTAAGCTTTTCAGACTATCATAATCAGTGACAATGTCCTCCTTTCCCCCCAAAAGCCCTGTACCACCTTCCCACACACATATACATGCATGCATACACACACACACACACACACACACACACACACAACTTCTTCACTTCAAATATTTTCCATCCTTCTCTTCTCTTCCCCAGAGTTTTCTGATACAAAATATAGCTTTTTGGAAACAGTGCTAGAGAGAGAGTCTAGAGACCTTTAGCACTTAGCAAGCATGTGTCCCTTTGCAAAATACAGCCATCACTCTGGTCTCCAGTTTCCTAATCTGAAGATTTGGGATATTAATGTTTGTACCACCTTCTATACAAGATTATTGTAGGAAAAATGTTTTATAAGCCTTAAAATTCTATAGAAATATGAGTTATTATTGTTTCTTTGGGGGTATCAGGGGCATGATTCACCAAGCACAAGGTATCTCCCCAAACAGAAGACCACCTGGAGTACCCCACTGAGGCATGGGATGCTTTATGGCTGTGACTTGTGGAACACCATGGTCCCAAACAACCAAAGTAATTATAGGTGACCTTGAGGATGACTGAGACATGAGTGGAGAGTCTCTATACTACATATGCTATAGTATATCACACATACAAGAAGTGATTAATGAATGAAAAAACTTACTGTGTGCCCAGCACTGTTCTTAAGACTGAGGATGCTAATAGAAGAAGCAAGACAGTCCCTGCTGTCAAGGAGCTTATAATGTAATTGAAGGATACAATATATAAAAGAAATTTCAGCTACAGGGCAAATGACAAGGTCCAAGAGTCCTTAGGTTAAATAGTTAGTAAGGATGACAGTGTTGAGGGGGTTACACAGCATAGAGACAAGAGTGATGGTAACGGGGTAGCTAGGTGGTGCAGTGAATAGAGCACCAGCCCTGGAGTCAGGAGGACCCGAGTTCAAATCCGGCCTCATACATTTAATACTTACTAGCTGTGTGACCTTGGGCAAGTCACTTAACCCCAATTGCCCTCCAAGAAGCAAAAAAAAAAGTGTGACAGTAACACCTGGAGAATTATAGAAGGCAGCCATAGGGAAGGTGGAAAAGTTTGGTTGTCCTACCGCTTACCAAAAGGAATGAAATTGTTGACTCCCATCTTATCCAAGCCTTGTTAGCAGTGAAGCAGACAGGGCAAAGGGGGCAGAATAGGGGGGAGGTCACCCCCAAGGGTAGTGACTACCTGATCCTGGATGGGTGGGGAGAGATAGAAGGGGAAAAGACAAGAGAAAAAGGAGTACACACACCCTTTCCCCAGAGGCTATTTCTAGACGTCTTAGATGGGTTCTGATGGTGTGGCATGAATGATACTATTCAGGAAATGTATGTAGGAAAAGAAGAATGGGTCAGTCATGTAATGTGAGCAAGGGACAGCAGATGGAGAGAGGGAGCCCTGAACTGCTACCCATGACATCTTAAAGGACCCAAAGAAAGACCTATGATGCATTGTGTAGATCCCTTTAAGAGCATTTATGGGAGGACACAGACAAGAATCACATAGAATAAGTGTTAAATGGCCATCTACAACAGTGGAAGGAGAAGGTCACAGATCTTCCAAAGCACTGATGTATACTTTCTTCCAATTTATACCTTTTAAAATAAATTTTTCTTGATTGCTTTTGATTTTACATTCATTTCTTCCTGTATCTCTCACCCCTCCCTGCTCCCAGGGGATCATCTTTATAACAAAGAATTTATAATCTACAACTGATCCAATTTTTGCCTCCTAGAAATCCAGTTCTTTTGGGATCAAATCAAGCCCCTATTAAAAAGTCTAGCAACAGCCATTACTTTCTTATATATGCCACACTTCAAATATATATTCATATGTTTTAAGACTCAGAGAAGAGGGGAAAGTCTATTTTCCATCAAAAGGAATATAACTTTTTTAAACTTTATGATAAACATTTATTATGTGTGTATATTATATAGGTATGATAGTATTTGTTTTGTTTTTTACATTACATATTACAGATAGAGATGTACAAAATCTTGGTAGCTCAGGGCCCCAATTAATCAATCAATAAAGATATATTAAAAACCTACTATGCTCCAGGTACTGTGCTAAGCATTCTTCATCCACCACTGGCATCACTGTCTCTCAATGAAATATCACTGTCCTTCCACATTTCTGGGAATCCCAGGGAAGAGGCATTCATGTCCAAATGTTATTTCCCATCATCAGGATTCTCACAAGCCACCCCAGACTTCTTTAATTGATACATGAGAGAAACAACAGGTGGGATACATGAAACAGCTCCCTAAGTCTCCAGAGAAACAGGCAGAATGCCCAGTTGGAGAAGAAGAAGGCCATGGTGGGCACCCAATGCAGTGCAGGCATCAGGAGTGAAGTCCAGGTGGGAGGGGGGAAGGAAGAGGGCATACATGCAGGGATTGACACAGTGATACACCCAGAGAATGCACATGGATACATAATACTAACTTACATTTCTATAGCTCACTAAGAATTACAAACCACTTGTCTCATAACCCTCTGAATGCAAACATCTCACTATTGTTTTGGAAACTCAAATGTAAGTCATTTGCCTAAAGTCACACAGTTTGTAGGTGTTAGAGCTCACATTTGAAACTCCAGCTAGGTCTGATTGTAATAAAGGTTCTTTGAACCACAATACTTGGCTTCTCATGTTGCGCTACGCAGTGATACACACAGCCAGACTCAATGATTGATATTTAGATAGAGATATTTATTCATTTGCATCCTGGGCCATCTCCAGTCATCCTGATGAATGAATATCTGCCACGAGACCCAGATGGCTCTGGAGGAGAAAGTGAGACTGGTGACCTTGAACAGCCCTCCCTCACTCAAATAAAAATCAACTGCAAGCCATGTCATCATTTCCCTGATGCCATGGTCCTCTTTGAAAATGAAGGACAAACACAGCAACAACAATATTTATAGTTATAGTATGGCATGCATACACACATACATACGTGTGTGTATGTGCCTGCCATAGTCGCTTTTCAGAACATCAAAGAAAGTATTATTCTAATATCCCTTCTTGGGCTCTGTCAGAGGAGGATAGGAGGATGGGGGAAGGGGGGAGGGAGTAAGAGGGAGAAGTTATTATTGTCACTTGTCCTTCATTCTTAAGAGGACCAAGATATCCGGAGTGTGATGCCATGACTTGCAAGTGAATTGGATTTAAATGAGGAAGGGAAAGTCACCAATCTCACTTTCTCTTGTGGAGAGCAGAGACAGAGCAGTACTGTACAGTAAAGTTAACATAGGTGTTTTGAGGAATAGAGATTTCTTTCAGAATTCTTTACATAAAGTTGAATCTGCATAATGTGAATTTGTTTAAAGTAGGAACTGTTTTACACACATTTACATATATGCATATATTTACATTCATTCATATATGCATACACACATAGATAGTTTAGATAGAGATAGATACAGATATAGACATATATTGCCTTGAGTATGCCTTAGTGATAGACTCCCAGGTACACTATGTATTTTGTATTTATTTTAAATAGGATTCCTCTGGCTAACATTTCCTCTGTATAGAGGAAAATACATATTTTTTCATATTGCTATGTAGCAACACTATGGATTTTTGTGGGTTTATTTTGTATCCTTTTACTTTGCTGAAGCTATAATACTTAAATTCTCTGGGATTTTCAAAGTAAACTCTCATGTTGTCAACAAACGGGTAGTTTTGTCTCATTTTTGCCTATGTTTAAGCCTTTAAATTCTTATTTGTTTTATTGCTATTGCTAGATTTTCTGTAACTATGTCAAGTAAGAGGGGTGAAAGGAGAGTCCTCTACTGCTTTAAGTAAACAATTATATTGAAATAATTTTATCATTTAAATTTCATCGTTTAAATTCAAATTTAAAAAATAAGTTAGTTAGGTGAAAAATATTCATTAAGCACCTACTATGCATCAAGCACTATGCTAAGTGTTGGAGACAACAAGAAAGGATAGTCCCTGCCCTCAAGCTAATGGAGGAGAAAACATATAAACAACTCTGTACAAACAAGCTATATACTGGATAAATATACAGGAAATAATCACAGAGGGAAGGGACTAGAATTAAGAGGGATTAGGAAAGGCTTCTTGTTAAAGATGGAATTTTAGTTGAGACGTGGAGGAACCAAGAGGAGCTAGGAGGTGGAGATGAGAAGAGAGAGCATTCTAGGTGTGGGGGATGGACAGTGAAAATGTCCTGAGTTCAGAGATGGAGTGTCTTGTTCATGGAACAGTAAGGAGGTCAGAGTCACTAGAATAAAGAATACATAGGGGAATGCAAGGTGTCGGTTGGTTCCTGTCCTTTGTTTTCAGAGGACCAAAATGACATCACTATTTTGGAGTCAAGGTACAGAGTGTCCAACTGTAGCTAATCAGACCAATGTGAGCTCGGAAGCCTCTATCTACCACAGGTTGGGCACAAATAGTCCACATGAACATTTGGGGTGGAGATGTCATTAAATTTGCACATCTCCTCTTTCCTTTGAGCTACTACACTTTTGTTCTGCTCATAGAGCATAGTGCCTTCTTTGATGAGAGCTGGGCATACTGGGTGATCCTGTGTCTTCCATGTCTCACAATCAATTCCAAAGTTCTTCAGAGAGACCTTGGGTTATCCTTGTACCTCTTCTTCAAACCTCTGTGTGAGCACTTGCCTTGTATGAGTCATCCATAAAAATAGTGTTTTAGGCAAACATACCTTTGGCATTCAAACATGATCAACCCATTGGAGTTTCACTGTTTGAATGCTTGGCAGTTTACCTTGAGAAAGGACCTCAGTGTCTGGCACTTTTCTTGCCAAGTAATCTTTAGAATCTTCCTAAGACAATTCAAATGGAAGTAATTCAGTTTCCTCAAATGGCTCTGATATATTGTCCAGGCTTCACAGACATAAAACAATGAAGTCTGCACAATGTCTCTGTAAACCTTCAGTTTTTTGGGCAGTCTAATATCTCTTCTCTCCTATGATTTCCTTCAGAGCCTCCCAAACACTGAGCCAGCTCTGACAATATGTGCATCAACTTATGTGGACATACTGCCAAAGTATGTGAACATCTACAGCATTGAAAATTTCTCCATTTGCTGTAACTACTGGTTCCACATATAGATGATGTGGTGCTGGCTAGCAGAGAACCTCTGTTTTCTTGGTGTTAATTGTCAGGACAAAATTAGTGGCAAAGAATCAATCCATACTCTGTTGCATGCCAGTCACAGAGGTTGTATTGAGTGCACAATCATCTGCAAACAAAAAGTCAAGCACCAACACTCCCTCTACTTTAGTCTTGGCTTTTGGCCTATTCAAGTTAAATAATTTACATTAGTGTGGTAGCTGGCCTTGATGCTGTTTTCATCCTCATTAAAGATATCTGACAACATTCCTGAAAACATCGTGCTAAAAAGCATGGGAGCAAGCACACAGGCCTACTTTACTCCATTGGTGACTGGAGTGAGAGCATTGTCCATTATCTAGAACCTGTGCAAACACACCATCAGAAAACTGGCTTACAATACTGATGAACTTCTCTGGGCAAACAAGTTTTGCCATGATCTTCCATAAGACTTCATGAATGACAGTATCAAAGGCCTTGGTAAGACTGATGAATATTGTGCATAGACCTCTGTTCTGTTCCTGGATTTGTCCCGAATTGCTGGGCAGCAAATACCATATTGGTTGCTCCTCAGCCCTTTCTGAAGCTATACTGGCTCTCATGTAGATGACCATCTTCCAGATGAAAAGTCAGCCTATTAAGGAGGACTCTGGAGGGAATCTTGCTGGCAATGAGTGAGAGATACACCCCACCCACTGTGATTGTCATGGGACAACTTATTTCCCTTTCCTTTTATAGAGATGGACAATGGAGGCATCCTTCAGTTCCTAAGGGATAACTTTCTCTTGCCAAATAACCCAGAAAATTTTAATCAGCTTTTATATGAGCAGTGGACCATCTGCCTTGTAAGTCTCAGCTGGAATAGAATCAGTACCAGGCACTTTGCCACATGAGAAGATCCTAATAGCATTCAAAACCTCTATTTTGGTTTGAAATTTGACTAGAGAGGGATTGACTTCAATCTGAGGTATATAGTCAATGGTTATGAATGCTTATGGAAGTGTTCAGCCCATCTCTCCAGGATCATGTCCTTATCACTGATGAATGTGGCTCCATCAGTGCTGAGTAGTTGAAGCTGACATGCACCATATGTCTTTGGTCCATGAATAACCTTCAGGGCATCATAAAAGTGCTCTGGATTGTTACTATCAATGTGAAACTGAATTTCATCTGCCTTATTACTGAGCCAAGAATCCTGCATCTCTCTAGTCTTCAATTACACTTTGTTTTTGGTGAAGTTAAACACTAACTTCTTAGAGACAAACTATCCTACTTATAAAGCCTGTGAAGTTCTCATTTTTCATTTATTAGCTTCTGAATTTCCCCCTCCATTTTCCTCAAAACAATCCTGATGCTTGTAAGTGTTCTGGCCCAGATGAGTAAATGCAGTGCTGTATGCCATATCTCTGAAGGATACCCACTCCTTTTCTGTTCCACTGTTGCCAACCAACAAAACTGTTGTTTTCCCTCTAAGTTAGTAACTATTCATGCTCAGAGAAGTGTGACATTAATCTTTTGGTAGGCATTTTGCCTTGGGGCCACAGCTTTTGTTAAATGCCAATATTTAGCTTGGAGAGGATAAGTCTATGATCAGTCCAGCACTCTGTGCCACACATGACCTTCTTCACTCTCACATATTATCTGTTCTCCTTACAATGACATGGTCTATTAAATGCAACTGTTTGCTTTAAGAGTGTATCCATGAAGTTTTATTGTACTTAGGTAAACAGAAGACAGTGTTGGTGATGAGAAGGTCATGAGACGCAAAAGTTTTCAGTAGTTAAGTGACTGTTGCTGTTGCTGCTTCTGACTCTGTTCCTCTCAAGAACTCCTTGTCTAGTCTGGCATTAACATCACACAGGTCTTCTTTTGGCACACTGGCATATCTGGAACATTAATGACGAGGGTCTAGAGGTCTTCCTAAAATTCTTCTTTGCTATCATCACTTTGTCCTGGTAAGAGCATATGCCTTTATAAAGGTGGCATGGCACTTTCCTGCCAGTGACAATCACATTGTCATGAGCCTGTCATTCACTCCTTTCAGGAGGCATACAAGCTTGTTGACTAGATTAGTTCTGATTGCAAAACCTACATCAGCTTCATTTCCTTCTTCTTCACTGTGGTCACTCAAGAAAAACACGTATCTAGCTCCAACTTTGGTAAGCTGGCCTTCATTTGCAAGCCTTGTTTCTCTCAGAGCTACTATGTGGATTCAGTATTTGCTGAGATCTTTTGAAATAAGAGCTGTGAGTCTTTCAGGTCTGCTGGATTTCATGTTGTCCATAATCGTGCACACATTCCATGTGCCAATGGTGAGTGGAATCATCTTCACAAAAGTTTTTGTACATTTTTTTGCGTGTGTTTCTACCACAAGGTAACCCTGTGTAACAGCAAGCACCCTAGCATCCCCAGGGTGGCTGCCAACACAGGTTCTTAGATCTACTTTTCCAAAGGAAAGCAACTCAAAATGGGTTAACAATCTTGCTTTAATCAATCAAACACATCATTTACCTAGTTCAGGGGAAAAAGTGAGCACCCCAATCTTCAGAGTATACAGAGGTTACAAGCAGAAATTACAAGACAGAGAAACATTTCAAGCAGACAGGCCTCCAAATGTCCAACCATTACATACATACCTAGTCAGTTACCAGAGAAGGAAGCTTCAACATCTGGGTTTTTCAAAGCTGGGGGGCTCTCAACAGCTGCTCTGAGTCTTGTCTAGTCAAATCACACAACACTTCTCAAAGTGAGCCCCAAAACAATGCCTCACATCAGAGTTTAAATAGCCTTCACCTGGCTCAGAGAATATAACAACCCTCTTGACCCACTGCCCAATCACAAAGTATCTCCTAAAAACCAAGCCTCCTGCCACAGGCTGCAAGTGCACTTAAGCCTAGGGGCAGGGAAGATCTTAAATTTGCATTCTCATTACACCCTCCCAAGGTAATTAGGCATACCAAAGTAAGCAGGCCAGGGTAGGATGAAGCAGACAATTGTTAGAGTACCTTTTTTAGCCCCTTCCTCACACCAGGATACAAGCAGTGTGGTCCTTTAAAAAAAGGCTGCTCAGATACTCAGGGGTCTGCCGAATCCCACTGCTGCCTCAGTCCAGTGACATGATCCTATGACTTGGGCTGCCTGTATACAGGGTTGTGACAACAGCTGCCAGCATATTCTTTACCTTCTGCCTCATCACCTGTCTGTCATCATAGGTCTTTGAGGCAGGTAAAAACGGTAAAATGGTTTGGGTGATGTCTTTTGACCAGGCATAAATTGGATTTAAGTGAGGTAGAGTTGCACAAAACCATTGGCCTCACTCTCTCTTCCAGATTCATCAAAGTCCAGTGGCAGGACAAAAGTCAAGATAACTGGTGATGATCATGGATGATCTCAGCATCTTCAGCAGTGCCTGCTTTAGCTGCCTTCATGGTCATTGTAACAAATTGTTCTCATCTACCCATTCCACCAGGAAAGTCTTCCCCTGCTTGGGGTAGATACCTCCCTAACTCACCAATGGGTTTGAGGTCCATAGTTTATCCCCAAGATGGTTTTATCCCATCTGCTGAAATGGTTTACCAGGGTGTGGCCTTTGCCCATACTACAGCTTCTTGGAGCCACCAGTGAAAGTTGGGTGACAAGTGGATAACAAAGGTAGAAAGCAGCCCCAAAAAGGATTTAGCAGCACTCACATCAGTGGTATTAGTCTTCCCTGAACACCTGTACACCTTCTCTCCCCCAACCCCACCTCCCAAAATATAAGCTCCTTGAAAGCAGGAATTGATTTTATCCTTTGTATTTTTCTCCCCATCTCCTGGAGAGAGCAAAGTGTCTGGCACATAATAACTGCTTAATAAATACTTGTTGATTAATTAGTTGATTGTTGTGGAATTCTGCCCAGTATTTGATAGTTTTCTAGGGAATAAACTAAGCTTATTTTCTCTTACCTTATATTCCCAGCTTGCATATTTTTTAAACATATTTCCACATTAGTTATGTTATAAAGAATTAGAACCAAAGGGAAAAACAATAAACAAAGAGAAAATAGTGTGCTTTGATCTACATTCAGGCTCTATAGTTCTTTCTCTGGATATGGACAGCATTTTCCATTGTAAATTTTTTGGAACTGTCTTAGATCCTTGTATGACTGAGAAGAGCTAAGTCTATCAAAGCTGGTCATCACACAATGTTGCTGTTACTGTATACAATGTTCTCCTGGTTCTGTTCACTTCATTCAGCATCCATTCATGTAAGTTTTTCTAGATTTTTCTGAAGTCCACCTGTTCATCATTTCTTATGAAACAATAGTATTCCATTACATTTATATATCACAACTTGTTCAGCCATTCCCCAATTAATGGGCATTGCCTCAATTTCCAATTCTTGGCCACCATAAAAAGAGTTGCTATAAATATTTTTGCACATGTGGGTCCTTTTCCTGTTTTATGATCTCTTTGGGATGTAGCCCTAGAAGTGGTATTGCTGGGTCAAAGAGTATACACAGTTTTATAATCTTTTTAGTATAGTTCCAAATTGCTCTCCAAAATGGTTGGATCAGTTCACAACTCCACCAACAATGCATTAGTGTTTCAATTTTCCCACATCTTCTCCAACACTTATCATTTTCATATTTTGTTATGTTAACTAATCTGACAAGTTGGAGGTGATACCTCAAAGTTGTTTTAATGTTCATTTCTCTAATCAATAGTGATTTAGAGCATTTTTAATATGACTAGAGATAGCTTTAATTTCTTCATCTGAATACTGCCTGTTCATATACTTTGATCATTTATCAATTGGGGAATGATTTGTATTCTTATAAATTTGACTCAATTCTCTATATTTTATAAATGAGGCCTGAAAACTATTTCTCAACTTTCTGCTTCACTTTTAATATTGGTTGCTTTGACTTTGGGAAAAAACTTTTAAATTTAATGTAATCAAAATTATCCATTTCTTGCATATATTTAAACACTTTGAATTTTTTGAGCCTTGAGCCCTATCCCAGAGAATTAGAAATTTCATTTACATAATTTTTTTGGTTCAGACTTATGATTTCATGAGTGGAAGTAACCTCTGGTGAGAAATCTCTTTCCATCAGTTCTTAGGGGAATTCATTTATGGTCTTAGACCCTGGACAAGTCACTCAACCAGACTGCTTAAAAATATAGATAGGTAGATAGATAGATTAGATAGATAGATAGATAGATAGATAGATAGATAGATAGATAGATAGATAGATAGATAGATAGATATAGACAGACAGATAGATAGTTTGTCTTAGAGATTTGTTTTAGGACACTGAAAAGTTAAGCGACTTATTGATGGTTACACCATGTTATGGGTCAGAAGAAGGACTTAAAGTCAAGAAGACCTGAGGTCTTTCCTACTTAGGTAAATGGTCCCCAGAAATAGGTTTGAACAATGAACTATTTAATATATATGTGTGTGCATGGGTGTGTGTGTGTGTGTGTGTCTGTGTGTGTGTTGAAGGGGGGAAGACAAGGTGTTAAGTGACTTGCCCTAGGTCACACAACTAGTGTATCAAGTGTCTGAAATGGAATTTAAATTCAGATCCTCAGGGCAGTTAGGTGGCTCAATGAATAGAGCACTAGCCCTGGAGTCAGGAGGACCTGAGTTCAAATCCCGCCTCAGAAGCTTAACACTTACTAGTCATGTGATCTTGGGCAAGTTACTTAACCCAATTGCCATCCAAAAAGAAAAAAAAATCAGATCCTCCTGCCTCCAGGGCCAGTGCTCTACTTGCTGCACCACCTAACTGCCCCTAACATTGACTGGTAATCAGATTCCTCACATGAGTGCTATACAATACTATATATACTATACACACACACACACACACACACACACACACACACACACACACCTATACACACACTATACAGTGAATGCTAGCAACAATATGTGACTTTATCTATTTGCTCTCTATGTCTCAGATGTATTTATTGGACTTTTGCTACATTCAGATCTGCTTCTCTAAATAAAATGCACTTTAGACACAAGTATAGGACCCAAGAATTGACATTTTCAGTTTTAGTCTTTTGCCCTGTTGCCGGTGGCTGTGTGTGCTGGAGTGGAGTTAACTGTGAGTTGTATAGGCTATATGAAAACCATGTTCATGCAATTGCTATTATACTGCTGGGACACATGCTTTACAATGGCACTCATTATGGTTAATGGTCTGTTATCCTTTCTATTACCAACCTAATTTTTTTTAGAGGTTTGTAACCTGGCAATAACAGGTTGTTTCAGGATGAAATTGAACCAATGAGGATACAATCCAGTAACGCTTTTACTACTATCAATTTTTCTGAGGGGGGGGGGACTTTTTTTTGAGCTATTTGAAAATTTATACTTTTTTTAAATTTGTGTTTTGAGGCAATTGAGATTAAATGACCTGCCCAGAGTCACACAGCTAAGAAGTATCTGAGGCTAGATTATAGCCTCAGATTTCCTCTGAAAGGAAAGTCAGGAGCTTTATGTGACATTTTATGTTTCTCTGTGAGTCTTACATAGCCGGGTCAGACACTCTACTATTTAGAGCCAGTGTGTATGGCAGTTCAAGTAATGATAATGTGATCCACAGATTCAGTTTCAGAATCAGATCTTCACAATGAAGTTCAATTCTTTTCACTAAGGAAGATGCCCAGTGATGGGCAAACCAGAATATCAGCTCCCTTATTTCACAGATAAGGAAAGTGAGGTCACACAGAAATGACTTCTCCCAAGAATTAGGCATAGGTAACAATAGGAACAATAATGCAGAGGTAAGAAAGAAAAGGACATTTAAAGTGTAGCAAAAGATTTGGAGCTGCTGGGATGAAGCTTGTTGGATAGAATGCTGTTGTTTGTCCTTCATTCTCAAAGAGAACCAATCACATCATGAGAGTGATATCTTGACTTGCAGGTGAATTGGATTAAAGTGAAGTAGGGCTGTGCAGAGTTGCCAGCCTCACTTTTTCCTCCAAAGCCATCTGGATCCAGTGGCAAGACATAGATCAGGATGACTGGTGATAGCCAGGATATAGTGGGAGATCCTGGCTTTTTTAAACTGAAATCTTTCCCAGGTCTCAGTTAATCTGAGGTAATTACCTATTCAGTGATAAAAGGCTAGATAAGAATTGAGGAAAAAGATGGTCTACTTTGCCTTCACAAAAGAATCATTTTGGGAGGGGAAGATTCTCAGAGTTTCTAATCAGAAGAAAGAAATATTCCATCTGTGTGTCTCTGCTGTCTAAAAATTAAGGACTATGCCTTTAAGAAACAGTGTTTAAGGTAAAGACTTCACCCTGAAGGAGAAGTCTTGTGAGGGGTGAGATGTACTAGGCAGTAGGTTAGGCAGGCACCCCTCTTGGGTTTCAAGAGAGACTGAAGCCACAGTGGAAAGGAGGGGAACTGCCGGCATTTGAGAAGCCCCTGGAACTTGGCAGCTGCTGCCACCACCTCTACTGATACTTGGAGGGGAGAAGCCTAAGACCAAGACAAGAGGCATGTCTGGACAGAGCAGTTCTGTTTGAAATTTCCTTTTGGGAGAACTGAAAGGAGACAACAATTTGCCTGCTCCTGCTTCTCTTCTCTCCTTGCTCAGGAAAACATGTTAAACATAAAGCTTACCTATTCTCCAGAGTCTGTTTACATTTCCGTTTAGTTAGTATTGAAAACCAGCATAAGATCAAAGAATGGCCAACCAGAGCAGACTTGTATGTTTTTCATTAGCAGAACTGTGATACAAGAAAAAGAGTGAGGGCCAACATGTTATGAAGACAGAGATAATGAGAAAAAGAAAATAATATGTCTGTAGGCAACTATCAGGACCTTCCTTGTTGGAGATTCTAGAGCCAAATGAAAGAGAATTTTATTGATTTATATTCTATAACATCTCACAATCAGGTAAGAACTTCAATCCATTTTTCCCATAGGCAAAAGGTGAACCCAAGTAGCCATTTTTGTTTAGTAGGAGGTTGGGTGAGTGTAATGCGAATGTAAATTTTAAAGATCTTCCCTGCCCCTAGGCTAATGTGCACCTGAAGCCTGGGGTGGGAGGCTTGTTTTTCAGTAGATACTTCTTGATTGGCCAGTGGGTCAATAAGGTTGTTACATTCTCTGAGCCAGGAGAAGGCTATATAAGCCCTGATGTGTAGCTTTGTTTTGGGACTCACTTTGAGAAGTATTCTGTGATTTGATCTGAATTCTGGGAAGCCGTCGTTGAGAGTCCCCCGGCTTTGAAAAACCCAGAATGTGGAAACCCAGATGTTGACTGGGTATGGATGTAATGGTTGGACAGTTTGGAAATCTGTCTACTTGATGTTTCTGTCTTGATAATTATGCCTGTATACTTTGAGGTTCAGGGTGCTGACCTTTTCTCCTGAACAAGGTAAACGATATATATCTGACTGATTAAAGTAAGCTTGTTAACCCATTTTGAGTTGCTTTCCTTTAACAAGCAGATCCAAGAGCCTGGATGGGCAGCAAACCCTGAGGACGTGCTTGGGGTGCTTGCTGCCACAGTGAGCAACCATTGTTTTACCCTGAACATGGCCAAGGAGACCCCCTGGAATGGTGGAGCCTCTGGAGGGGCAGCTGGAGAGAAAGTCTTGCCCTGTGAGAGGGAAAGGGAAGTGACTGGAAAAGAATGGCAACACCCACATTCCAAATAGAGATAAAGTATCTTAATCCTTTTCCCCTACTGCTTCAAGAAGTGACAATGCAATTTTGTATTTAGTAAGTATCAAAAATCAATTCAAAGTAGAAACAAAATAAAACAAACAAAAACCAAATTGCTTCCTCAAGGACCAAGGATTGAAAAAGAGTTTTGACAGATAGGATAAGGCCTCAGGCAGAATGGAACTAGTCTCAGTGTCTTTCCTTGTCTTCAAACTGAACTCAGGAGCTATGCTAGAGGCTTGTCTTTTTTTAAATTTTCATTTATTTGTTTATTTAGGAAATAACCATCGATTTTTTTTTACTTGTGTGCAATTCTTGGTTTAAATCCATTGATTCAAAAACACACACATTAACATTCAAAATGACACTTCAGAAGCATGAGTTTTCAAATACCATTTTCTCTCTCTCTCTCTCTCTCTCTCTCTCAGCACTCACTCCCTGACACTGGAAAGACCAGGTAAGGTCACAGAAGGTCTGAGCAGGAATGAAAGTGTCTGGACTACATGTGGTCATTGTGGGATCTGTACCAGTCCAGTGGGTTGGAAAGGCAGTCTCCCATGTGGGGCCTTCTCTTTTCCCACTCCAGAAGCTCAGCACCTTGGGCACACTGGATGCTCATGGTATGGGGACACCAACTCTTCATTACTATGCCCAGAAGTGACACAAAGGAGGCAGGCTTTGCCCCATCTACTCTAGGGATGGAGAAGAAAAAGGCTGTTACTCAAGTATTTCAGTCTCCAAACCCTACAAACCAATACATTCAAGAGTCTATAATTCCAGGATTCTGAGTTCCTGGGACTCCTCTCCAAGTGCATTTGAAGTTTTCTTCTTGTGGGATGGAAGGATTTGTCCCTCTTAAGGGTCTTTGAGACATCAGCTCAGCAGGTAGGGAAGGTATTGGGAAGGAAGGGGACCATTGTATTGGGTCAGCAGCAGTGGACCCCACCTACTCAGAAGCAACCCCAAACACCCTGATCTCCTGTGTTTCTTTGCAATGGGGTTGCATTATATTGCATTTCCTATATGACTACATTATCTGTAATGCCTTTATGATTGACACTCCCAGCACCTGAGATCCTATGAGCTATGTACCTATGAGATCCTATTAGCAATTGTGCACCTGAGTGCACAATATTTTATCACAGAGCAAGAAGATGCTCAGGAGAGGAGAAAAAGATGGGTGGAAATGGGATGGGACCACTCTTACAAGCTTAGCAGTCTCAGGACACATCCAGTCTTCTTCTCTCTTAGGAGTTTCAGTTCTGTATCACCAACTATCTATGGGGCATTTCCCCTGGATATATCCACAGGCATCTCCAATTCAACATGTTCAAAACAGGCACATTATTATTCCTACACACACACACACACATACACTCCCCTTTCATTTCCCCCCATTCTCTTCTTTTTCCTGTCTTCTTTAGTTCTGTAAAGTATAAACCACCATCCTCCTAGGCATTCAGGCTGGTGATCTCAGAAGTCATCAATTCCTCACTCTTTCTCACCTACCATATCTGCTTAGTTTCCAAGACCAGTTAATTCTTCTTCCACAACATCTCTTGCATTCATCCCTTCCTCCCAACTTATACAGCTACCACCTTAGTTCAGACCCTCATCACCTCTCACCTATTATGATAGCTTCCTAATTAGACTTCCCCACAACCTGGGCCTGGAATCAGAAAAACCTGAGTTCTATTCTGGCCTCGGATACTTACTAGTTGCATGACCCTGAGCAAGTTACTTTATCTCAGTTTTCCTATCTGTAAAATGGAGACAATAAGAGCACCTACCTGCCAGGGTTGTTGTGAGGATCAAATGAGATAGTAATCATGAAGTTTCTGACACATAGTAGGAGCTATATACATGATAGCTATTGTTATTTTCCAATCTATCCTCCTCACAGTTACCAAACTGATAGTCCTAAAGTATAAGTCTGACCATATTACTCCCTCAGTCAAGAAGCTTCAGTAGCTCCCTATTACTTCCAGAAGAAAAAAAAATACAGACTCCTCTGCTTGGCATTTAAAGCTTTTAACAATTTGGTTCTAACCTATCTTTCCAGACTAGCCTTCCACTACTCTATTTTACATGCTCTATGTTCCAGCTAATCAGCTTATTACCCACTTCCTTTCTGTGATATTTCATCTCCTGCTTCCAGACATTTGTATCAGCTGTTCTCCTGTGACTGGAGTGTTCTCCCCTTGTTGAAAGGAAAATTCTTCCTTTGGGTTTTTATGATGATTAATGAAGCAAACTCAGGACAAAGAGAATTAAAGGAGTTTATTATAAGTATGGCAAGGTAGCAACACCATGAAGGGCTGATCACTGAATATCAACAATGGCTTCAAGGTGGGGCCAGCTTTTATTGGGAACTTTCGTAATGAGATATGGACAATTCAGATAGGTCAATGACAGCAAAAGAGGTTGGATCCTTGTATCTCAGGTCCTCCCCAAGGTGGCAAAGTACAGGAGAATTTCCAAGTAGGGGTAGGTCACAGGTAGGGAGGGTTCTGTGACTAAGAGCAAGTAGTGCAAAAAGCTGTAGACTCAGTGTTGCCTTTCCCAACCAAGCCACCCCCAATACTGACTGACCAACAGGGCTAGGAACAATGGGTCACTAAGCCAACATAACTTTCAACACACCTTCCCTGAAGTTATTTGTATTTATGCAACAAAATTTATTTATACTTATCTATGTACACAATGTCTCCTCTCTGCTATAGACTGTAAATTCTTCAAAGGTAGGAAGAGTTTTATTTTTGTCTTTCAATCCCCATTGCCTTGCACAGTGCATGGCATATAGTAAGTGCTCAATAAATGCTTGTTGAACTAAATTGAATTGAGGCTGAACAGAGCTAGAGGAGCCTGGTGCTGAGGGGTGTTGTCTGCATTCCATGCAGATATCTGGAGACATCTGGTTGCCCAACTCCACATGGAAGGAGCAAGCAGCAGTCTGTGCAGGAGAGGGTTTGGTGGGAAGGAGCTGAGATGTCCCTCTCCCCTAACCCATCTAGCCAAGCTCAATTCCATGGAGTTATTCGTTCCAGGACCTGCTACCTTCCTGAAAGTGTGCAGATCATATAACCCCTCGATGCTCTATATAACTCTCTCTCCTAAGATTACAACTCTCCAGAAGGTGTTGACCTACTCTGGTAGATAAGGTTTCCACACCTGGAAGTAATCTGTACCAGTGAAATCGCAAATCCATTTCCTATTCCTATCCAGGAGCATCAGATCAATAATTTCTGTTGATTCATAGTATGTCTCCTCAATGGCATCAGAAGAGAGGCTGGAGTTCTTTTACGGTGCCTAGGGAAAGGGATTCAGAGGATGGTCTCCTCAGTTTCCCTTTAATACCCCTCCTCCACACACACACACACCCTACCAGTCTGTAATCCCAAGCCACTTTTTCCTTTAGCATCACCAGAAGTGCTGAGTTCAAATCTATCACTAGAGTCTTCCTTCCAAGATGAAGGTGAGTCTGAATTATAGAGTGGCAGGACTAGAAGGGACCCTAGAGATCATCTAAGCCAGAGATTCTTCTTTTTTTTTTGCTTTTTTGGAGGGCAGGATGCAGGACAACTGGGGTTAAGTGACTTGCCCAAGGTCACATGGCTAGTAAGTGTTTAGTGTCTGAGGCCAGATTTGAACTCAGGTCCTCCTGACTCCAGAACCCATGCTCTGTTCACTGTGCCACTTAGCCACCCCAAAAGCCAGACATTCTTAACCTACAGTCTGTGAACTTTTTTTTAATTGTTGTTCAGTTGTTTTTTTCAGTTGTGTATGACTCTTCACAACCCCATTTGAGGTTTTCTTGGCAAAGAAACTGGAGTGGTTTGCCTTTCCTTCTCCAGCCCATTTTACAGATGAAGAAACCAATGCAAAGAGGGTAAGGTGATTTGCCTGGGATCACACAGCCAGTAAGTATCTGAGGTCAAATTTGAACCTAGGTCTTGCTAACTCCAAAATCCACACTCTCTACTATTCCACCTAGCTTCCTTTTAAACTAGTGACTCAGTCAGGATTTGAATCTATGATTTCTCAGTCTAGTTGTGTGTGGTTTTTTTTTACTTTTTTATTTGCACATTAAACTCACATGTTTTGGGCAGTTAGGTGGTACAATGGATAGAGTGCCAGGCCTAGAGTCAGAAAGACTCATCTCCCTGAGTTCAAATTTGGCCTCAGATTCTTTTTTTTGGTTGGGGGGGGGCAATTGGGGTTAAGTGACTTGCCCAAGGTCACATGGCTAGTTTTTTTGTGTTAAGTGTTTGAAACTGGATTTGAACTCAGGTATTCATGACTCCAGGGCCAGTGCTCTATTCACTGGGCCACCTAGCCACCCTGGCCTCAGATTCTTACTAGTTGTGTGACTCTGGGCAATTCACCTAACCCAGTTGACCTCAGTTTCCTCAACTGTAAAATCAGCTGGAGAAAGAAATGGCAAACCACTCCAGTATCTTTGCCAAGAAAACTCCAAATGGGGTCACATAGTCAGATGCAACTGAACAACACATGTCTTAGGAATGAAGGATACTGCCTATTACCAGCAGCAAGTAACATTAGATAGTTCCATGCTAACCTAATTCCCATGTGAGTTCCTCTTCTGAGCTGAGAGTTACTAAAGTCAGTGGTATTTCAATCATTGCTTTTTCCATTCTGGAGTGTCTGGAAATCACATCATTGTGGGATGAGGCAGCTGCTATTCATATTCTCTGAGGGCAGAGACCTCCATTATTCAATTTCAAGTAAGTCTAGAGGTCTTAGATCCAGATGTTTGGGTCCACCTAACAGCTGCATTGAGGTAATTCAATGCACTGGTTTGGGGAGGATGTGGAGAGGGGCAGGTGATAGTCTCCAGGTCTTTCTAAAGCACTTTGCCTGGCATACAGTAAGTGCTTAATAAATGTTTGTTACCTGTTGCCTACACCCCATCTCTGAGAACCAATGAGACTCTACAGAGGAGATATAACAGTCTGTCCTTCTCCCCACCAACTCCTGAGAACATTCTCTTCCCCATTTCCTCCTTGTTTCTTTTGGCAACTCTAGCCCACTGCAGAGAACAGTGGAAGTAATGGAAACAAAGAGTAGCCTATCCACTCACCCACTCCTTCCCTCACAGCTGTGTCATGAAAGGAGATGAGAAAAGAAAAGGGAGAATTGGCTACCCTAGCTCCTATTGGATCCTTAAGGGCTGAGAGAGTAGGGATAGACTGGGAGGGTGGAGCTTAGGGTGGCATAAAGGGCCTGAGTAGCAGAGAAGAGACATGCTATCTGGCCTGAGGCAGGATTCCAGTTTCTTCTGCTGACCCTGACATGCTCATCTTTTGCCTGACATACATAGTAAGGACTGGACAGACTAGTTCTTGTCCCCCTGTCCCCCAAGGAGGGGAGAGGGAAATCTGGCAGTTGGGCATCCCTCCTCATGGTTACTGGGAAGGAGAGCAGTATGAGGATAATTGAATTGGAAGGAAGGGGGAAGGAAGGGATGAGTTAGGAGCTGGGGCTAAGCAGAGAAGGCAGGTGGCCAAGAAAAAATGGAGGAGGGGTAGTTTCCATCTGACACAGAAGGAGATTCTGGAAGCTCCCTAGGAATCCCCAATCACCCCCACCCCCAGGATCTGGGGATACCATATAGGAATAGATAGAGAAGAATGTATGTGTGATTCTCTATTTGGGGTATCCTAGTACCACTCATAGTGTATATCATAATATATGTTTATTCTACCCATAAATATCTGGGGTTGTATGGCCCTATATGTATGATGGTGATAGTTGTTTTACCCAACATTGTTCTTGTTTGTCACTCTGTATATGTTTCTATGTGAATCACTGTATGTAAGCAGATAACTGGGCAAATGTTTGGGCCTTGAAACATGAACAGGTAAATGGCATATTGCTCCAACTCAGGTCATTTTACAAATATGTCAGGAATACATTCTAACCAACTTTCTTAGATTTATTTTATTTTTATTTTATTTTTTAATTTAGTTTTATTTTTATTCCTAGTTTTTTTTTCCTGGGGAAAGTCACTTAAACCCCTCTGGGCCTCAGTTTCCTGATCAGTAAAGTGAAAGAGTTGGACAAAATGACCTCCTAAGGTTCCTTTCACCTTTTAATATATATGATATTATGATCCTATCTTAAAATTGCCAGTCCTGACCTCTGTAACATCATTGGGATGATGTTTGTAAGATTTTCTAAGTGTATTTCTAGGAAATGAGGTGCCCCGCTCTGTTTGTTTCAACCAGTGTGGTATTTTTTCTTAATCAGTCCAGGTAAGTAAGTTCCACAGGTGTGCCTGCTCCAATGTCCCTGTGCTATTTGTCTATATGTCATTCCTTCTCTCTCCAGATGTTTGTCCCATGCTGGATACCTGTGCTGGACTTCCTCTGCTTCAGTGTGTCACTGCTATCTATGGGGATCTGAGCAGCTCAACTAAAGATACCCACACATCCTGGCCCTAAGGCCAACAAGAGCTAAATACTTATTCCCAAGAACTGAATCAATACATTGAGGACTTTAGCCAAAGCAGGTGTGGATGAAAACATTTATTAAACACCAAATGTATACAGTGTCCTATGCTTGGTGTTAGAGAAATACAAAGTTTAGATAAGACATAGTCCCTGCCCTCATGGAGTTTACAGTCTAATAGGCAGATCAAACACAAATACAAATAACCATAATATACAATACTACATGATAGGTACACTAGAGCAGTGGCCTCTAAACATTTTTGATCATGCAGGCTATCAGTGAAAAAATTTTGAGCAACCTCAAATATTTGTACGATGTATAAATGATGTACTTGCATTAATAATTGAATACATCAGAAGATACACAAAATAGACATTTTTTAAATATAAGACAAAGAAAAAGTAATATTTGATCTTGAGTCAATAGGGAGTATTCATTGAGTATAGGGATGACTTGATCAGACTCACACTTTAGGAAAATCACTTTGGTGGTTGTGTGGAAGACGAATTGGAGTAGGGAAGAGCAATTAAGAGATGACGAAGTAGCCCTGCTGAAAGGTGATGAGAGACTGAGCTAGGGTAGTAGCTATATGAGTGGAGAGAAAAGGAGAGATGTAAGAGATTTAGGGAAACAAAAAACAACAAAATCTGGCAATTAATTGCATATGTGGGATGAGGGAGAATGAAAAGTTCAAGATGACATCAAAGTTCCAGTGACAGGAAGAATGACAATGTCTTTGATGGAAATAGGGAACTTCTGAAGAAGGATGAATTTGGTGGGGAAAAGATAGTATCATAATATCTGCCATATGTACTGCCACTGATGCATGTCTCATCACGGATTCACTTTGTCCCATCCAAAAAGAATGGGGAGGTTAGGAATTTGCTCTATGGAGGAGTGAGTTAAAGAGGAAAATTTGGGAGGGGAGGTTGGAAGGGAAGATAAGGATAGATGTAGTTGGAAACAAGTGTAATGGGAATGCAAATTTGGAAGATCTTCCCTGCCCCTAGGCTAAAGTGCACCTGAAGCCTGGGGTGGGAGGCTTGTTTTTCAATAGATACTTTTTGATTGGCCAGTGGGTTCAAAAGGTTGTTACATTCTCTGAGCCAGGAGAAAGCTATGTAAGCCCTGATATATAGCTTTGTTTTGGGGGCTCACTTTGAAAAGTGTTCTGTGATTTGATCTGTATTCTGAAAAGCCGTTGTCCAGAGCCCACCCCCACCCCCACCCCCGGCTTTGAAAAACCCAGATGTTGACTGGGTATGGATGTAATGGTTGGACAGTTTGGAAATCTGTCTACTTGATCTGTTTCTGTCTTGATAATTCTGCCTGTATACTTTGAAGTTCGGGGTGCTGACCTTTTTCCCCTGAACAAGGTAAACGATATATGTCTGACTGATTAAAGTAAGCTTGTTAACCCATTTTGAGTTGCTTTCCTTTATCAAAGCAGATCCAAGAACCTGTGGTGGCGGCAAACCCTGAGGACGCTTGGGGTGCTTGCTGCCACAAAATGGCATCACGAACAGGATCTGCAGAGTAAAAGGAAAGTATGGGGGCTGGGATAATTGTTTGTTTCCCAGTTGTGGTAGCTGTGACTCTGTGGAGCCGTGGAGCAGGAGAGAAGAATGGCCTGCATGCAGACTTCGCTGAGCTGAGAGCGGGAATGGTGAGCTGCCTGCATCGGGACCTGGGCAGAAGCCAGGAGCGGCTGCCGCCTGCGGGAGGAGAAGGAGCCCAGGAGTTTGGAATTCAGCCACAGGAAAAGATAAGAACTGAGCAGCAAAGCAGGGGCACTGAATGTGTTTCCTGGCTATATCCCACAGTTTGGGACCCTGGGGGAGAATGGACTTTTGACTATGGTGGGTGGGATGAAGTGCCTTGGATCCCCAGGGACCCCACCTTGTTGGTTTTGTTGCCCAGCCCCCTCTCTGTACTTGGAAGCAGGGGCTGGAGCTGTGTGAGGGGAAGGACACCGCCCCCCCCCCCTCCAGAGAATTTTATTTGAACTCTTGTTTTGAATTGAAGTGATAATGCTATCTATGTACTTTGTGTTTGTTTAAGGCCCAGTGGCCACTTTGGTAACTTTAGTTCTGTACCTTGAAAATGTGACCTAAGAGACGTTTAGTGCTAATTCAAAAGTAAATTGTCTATGCTATGGGCATGAAAGATCTTGGGGCCGAATGTAATGGGAATGCAAATTTGGAAGATCTTCCCTGCCCCTAGGCTAAAGTGCACCTGAAGCCTGGGGTGGGAGGCTTGTTTTTCAGTAGATACTTTTTGATTGGCCAGTGGGTCCAAAAGGTTGTTACATTCTCTGAGCCAGGAGAAGGCTATATAAGCCCTGATGTATATAGCTTTGTTTTGGGGGCTCACTTTGAGAAGTGTTCTGTGATTTGACCTGTATTCTGAAAAGCCATTGTCCAGAGGCCCCCCCCACCCCCCGGCTTTGAAAAACCCAGATGTTGACTGGGTATGGATGTAATGGTTGGACAGTTTGGAAATCTGTCTACTTGATCTGTTTCTGTCTTGATAATTCTGCCTGTATACTTTGAAGTTCGGGGTGCTGACCTTTTTCCCCTGAACAAGGTAAATGATATATGTCTGACTGATTAAAGTAAGCTTGTTAACCCATTTTGAGTTGCTTTCCTTTATCAAAACAGATCCAAGAACCTGTGGTGGCGGCAAACCCTGAGGACGCTTGGGGTGCTTGCTGCCACAACAAGTCAGATGGTTAGTGAGATTTGACCCATCTTTCCACCTTCAGTTAAGCCACAGAGTCACTTTGAAGACCACTGAACTAGACATGCAAAAACAAGGGAGGAACTGAGGCCTCTGGATGGGGGGAAAGGTCATTATTGTCCAAGGCATCAGGGAAAGCTTCATGGAGGAAGTAGTATTTGATTTGGACTTTAAAGGGTGAATAGAGCTTCAACCCATGAAGAAAGAGAGAGGGAAGACATTCTAGTCATAGAGAACCATGTGGAGATAAAGGAGAGTGAATTCTAATCTAGCTAAAATGGAGTGCATGGAAGGACTGACTAGAAAGTCAATAAAAGTCAGGCAAGACCAAGCCAAGGGTTGGGCTTGGGGGATGGGAAAAGAAAGATGTATATCTAGAAACTGAGAGACCCTCCCTGCCTTTGTTGGTGTCTTTTGGGGGTTCCTATTAAGGGGACTTGAGTTGTAGGTAAGAATCCTTGTGATTAATGGGGGCAGTGACAGGATACCTTCCCCTACCTTTCCCTAGCATCTTCATGAATACCAAGAGGTCTGCAGATGCCTGGGTCCCCTTTGGTGCTTAATAACCTGCAATGACCCGGGTAAGGGGAACCAATGGAATGGACTGGAGTAAGGAGAACCACTCACTCCACCCCAATCAATCAGAAAGTATTTATTAAGCCCCTACTATGAGCCAGACCCTATGTTCACTATGCTCTGTGCTAGGAATACAAGTACAGAGAATGAAACAATTCCTATTTGTGATGACCTTACATCCTAATGGGAACATCAACTCTAAAGAGACCCCCTCCTCCTTTCTGATAGTGGGGTGGGTGGGTCTGGGAGGCAGAGAGAACAGAATGGTCATGCCCCATATGGTAGAAGGAGGGCAGGAACTTCAGGAACAGGAAGTTCATTGAAAAGAATTTTTCCACTTGGGACTCTTTGCTTCCTCCACTCCTTTTTCTTTCTCCAGCATCTCAAAAGGATCCTGGAAAACCACTACCAGAGTTGTTACCACCTCTGTGGTGGCCTGAATTCTCCTTTCTTACCATCCTGGGACAACCCTAGGCAAGGTGAGAGAAGTTTCAGGATGCTCATCTGTCCTCACCCAATTCCTCCTTCCCAACCCAGGAATGAAAGTGCCCTTCCAGCTCTTAAAATTCTGATAGAACAGAAATAAAGTCTCATTTGCATTACTTTTATGTACGTGAATTTCTGTGTGTGTGTGTGTGTGTGTGTGTCTTCCTCCTGGAAAATAATCAGAGTATAAGGAGAAAGTATGGGGATTAAAATTGTCCAAGCTATAGTAAAAGATACTGAGGCAGAGCTCTGAACCAATAGCACTTTATTAAAGGGTCCATGGTCCCTCTAATGAAGTACACCTCAAATCTTCCTTATGATGTGAGATTCCCCTTTCTTCTAGGAACTTGTCTTTTTCTTTCTTTCTTTCTTTCTTTCTTTCTTCCTTCCTATTTTTTTTTTTTTTTGGAGAGGGGAAGGCAGGGCAATTGGGGTTAAGTGACTTGCCCAAAGTCACTTGGCTAGTTAAATGCTAAGAGTCTGAGGCCAGCTTTGAACTCAGGTCTTCCTGACTCCATTAGAGTCTCATGACTCTCCAATAGAGCTGGTGCTCTATTCACTGCACCACCTAGTTGCTCCCCCAGAACCTTGTTTTTATAGAATTTGATACCAAAATATGCAAAAGAGGTATAGCAAAATATAGAATCATGTTGGTTGTCATATCATGAATAAGCTTAAAATAAGCAAAAGTGATCTGTCAACAGAGTCATGAGTTGGGTGAAGAAAGGAATATCTTCACTGACTAGGTGGTCGATCATAAGATAGATGGGTTCTTCCTTAGGTTAGGCAGGTGGAGACAGCACAAGCTATACTTATGTTCCAAGAACATAGCAAGGAGGGGTGGGGTTGGGAAGGACTTTCCATGCCTTGCCACCACCTATGTTTGGTTCAGTCAAGGAATTTGAACAAAACAGGATGGAGATACCTTTGTCAGCATCCTTACAGTTGAACAAGTGAGCCTCGTAACTTTGAAAACAAGTAGTGAACATTACATTAAAATTTGAGGTCCACTATAAGAACCTATCTATCCCTATATGGTTTATGTAGAATAGTAAACTGATTAATACTGATTGGAAAAGAGTAAGGTTCCAAATGAATTATTTCTTACAAGAATACAAAGGCTTTGAACACTGCCTCTTGTAACTTGTATGACCTTGGGCAAGACTCTGGGCTTTTAGTTAATGAACAAGCACTTATTAACCACCTACTGTGTGCCAGGTGCTGTGCTAATCACTAAGGATACAAAGAAAGGCAAAAGACAGTCCCTGACCTCTAGAAGCTCACAGTCTGAGGGGGAACAACGTGAAAATAGCTACATACAAACACGATACATTGGAGAGAGTCAACAGAAGGAAGGAATTAACATTAAGACTCCTTCTAATGCTAGAGGGGATGAGGGAAGATTGAGACACTAAGGCACTGATGATGAAGTTGTGAACTGATCCAACAATTCTGGAGAGCAATTTGAATTTATGCCTGAAGAGCTATAAAACTGTGCATACACTGACCCAGCAACAGCACAACTAGGTCTGTATACCCAACATTAAAAAGGGGGGGGAGGAGGAAGGAAGGGGGAGGGGAAATATCTATTTGCACAAAAATACTTATAGCACCTCTTGTTGTAGTGGCAAAGAATTGGGAAATTGAGGGGATGCCCATCAATTGGGGAATGGCTAAAAGAGTTGTGGTATAGGATTGTGATGTAATACTATTGTACCTTAAGAAATGACATGCAGGGGGCGGCTAGGTGGCGCAGCGAGTAAAGCGCCAGCCCCAGAGTTGGGAGGACCTGAGGTCGGTTCTGGCCTCAGACATTTAAAACAAAAAAACTAGCCGTATAACCTTGGGCAAGTTACTTAACCCCAATTGCCCTCCAAAAGGAAAAAAAAAATGACATGCAGGATGGTTTCAGAAAAATCTGAAAAGACTTATATGAACTGATGAAAAGTGAAATGAGCAGAAACAGAACATTGTACACAGTAACAACAGTATTATACTGTGAACAACTGTGAATTACTTAGTTATTCTCAGCAATACAGTGATCTAAGACATTTCCAAGTGACTCATGATGAAAAATGCTATCCACTTACAGAGAAAGAATTGGTGGAGTCTGAATGCAGATCAAAGCATATTTTTGTGGGGATGGCTAGGTGGTGCAGTGAATAGAGCATCATCCCTGGAGTCAGGAGGACCTATGTTCAAATCTGGCCTTAGACACTTAACACAAAAACTAGTGGTGTGACCTTGGGCAAGTCACTTAACCCCAATTGCCCTCCAAAAAGCAAAAAAAAAGCATATTTTTAAAAATTTTATTTTCTTTGGGTTTTTTTATCTGTGTTTTCTTTCATAACTTGTGGATGGAAATGTGCTTTGCATGAATACACACACACACATATATATATATATCAAATTGCTTGCCATTTTGGGGAGGGGAAGTAGAAGAAGGGGTGGAGAGAGAATTTCAAACTCAAAATTTTAGAAAACAAATGTTAAAAATTGTTTTTACATGTAATTGGGGGAAATAATATATTTTTTAAAAGATTCCTTGTAGAAGATGAAATTCCAATGGAGTTAGACTAGCAATCTGTTATAAATATATATATATATATATACATATTGTTATATCAACAATCAACCAACATTTATTAAGTACTTATTATGTTCCAATGATAAGCACTGAGGATACAAAGGAAAAGAAGAAGAAAAAAAGACCCTACCATCAAGGAGCTTACAATTCCATGAAATGAAATTCATGAGTCTCTTCCAGCTCTGGACCTATGATCCTGTGTAACCGTAGCCAAAAAACAAAAACAATAATAGCAACAACAACAAAAAACCTCCTAAATCAGTGAATTGATGAACATGTATAGACTTGGCAGGACAATTTAACTGCAAAAGCTAATAGAGTAACAGAGGCATGTTGTTCAGAAAGTGAAGTGGTAGTCAGTTCTAATGCCTGGTCAAATCACACTGGAAACCTGGTTTTCAGTTCTAGGCACACATTTTAGGACTATAAGTAATAAGTTGGGGAGTGCATAGAGGACAATGGCCAGGAGAATGTCAGAACTTGAAAACATGTCATATGAGTTTCCTTTGAAGGAATTGGGAACATATAGCCTGGGGAAAAGAAGACTTCAGATACATAGGTATTAGTCTTCAAGTCCTGCCTTTGGAACATACTGGCTGTGTCACCATGGACAAGTCACTTAACTTCTTGGTATTTTAATCTCTTGGCAGCTTGCTTAAACTATAAATTGCAGAAGTACCAACCAGAATTTTTAAAATTAAAATTAAATTTTAATTTAATTTAAAATTAAAATTTAATTTAATTTAAAATTAAAGAAAGTGTCCTCTCTTAGAAATTCCCTACCAATATAATTATAGATCCAGACTCTTTTTCCCAACTAGTCTATTTTATACTTTCTCCAGTGATTTCAACCCTTGTTGAAAAAGTTAGAATTTAGGGTGGTCAGTGGACAAAGAAGCAATAAACGTCTTAAAATTGCTAGTGTTCAGTTGTGGTGGAAAAACACACTAATCTGAGAGTCAGAAGACAACAAACTCAAACAAACATGTAGTAAGCAATTACTATATACAGAACACTGAATTAGGGGCAAATAGATTCATAAAAAGTTGAGATAAGATATGATCCCTTCCGTCATGAAGCTCACAATAGTGGGAATAAGACACAAACACAAATACTATGCTCATTATACTATACAGTAATTATTACATGATCTCTGGGTTTGCTTCCAGTTCTACATCTATGATCAGGTGATGTAATCAATAGAAGACTGAATTTATAGCCAGAGGATTGGAATGTGCAACCCAGGTCTACTTCTGTGTAGTTGTTGAGGAAATAGATCAAGACCAGGAGCCACTATAATTTGCCATGCCAGCATGTATTACATTGGTCCTGGGAATGTGCCCAGTACTTGACCCCAAAGAAGAGAAAATACTCTGTGGGGGTAAAAAAGAACTGGACCAAACCAGGCTTGGATCAAGCCCCCTTCTCACATGATCCTTTGCCTAGAGAACCTATTTAAACTGCAAACTCTGTATTGGAGGAAACCCCGTGTCTGCGGAGTGGCTGGAGCCTGTGAGCTGAGAGATATAGGGACACAGTCTCAGCCCCGCCGCTGCCACTGCCGCGGCCCAGAGACCGTTGAACCCCACATCTGCCCATCCGCCGCCGCCACTCACTCCGGGCACAGAACATTCAGTCATGGATTAAAATGAGCTGGTGCAGAAGGCCAAATTGGCTGAGCAGGCTGAGAGACATGATGACATGGCAGGCTGCATGAAGTCTGTAACTGAGCAAGGAGCTGAATTATCCAATGAGGAGAGGAATCTTCTCTCTGTTGCTTACAAAAATATCGTAGGGGCCCGAAGGTCATCTTGAAGGGTTGTTTCAAGTATTGAGCAGAAGACGGAAGGTGCTGAGAAAAAAACAGCAGATGGCCCGAGAATACAGAGAGAAAATTGAGACCGAACTAAGAGATATCTGCAATGGTGGACTGTCTCTATTGGAAAAGTTCTTGATTCCTAATGCTTCACAAGCAGAAAGCAAAGTTTTCTATTTGAAAATGAAGGGAGATTACTACCGTTATTTGGCTGAGATTGCTGCTGGTGATGACAGGGAATAGTGGATCAATCACAACAAGCATATCAAAAAGCATTTGAAATCAGCAAAAAGGACATGCAACCAACGCATCCTATAAGATTGGGTCTGGCCTTGAACTTCTCTGTGTTCTATTATGAGATCCTGAACTCTCCAGAGAAAGCCTGCTCCCTTGCAAAGACAGCTTTTGATGAAGCCATTGCTGAACTTGATATATTAAGTGAAGAATCATACAAAGACAGCACACTAATAATGCAATTACTGAGAGACAACTTGACATTGTGGACATCAGACACCCAAGGAGATGAAGCTGAAGCAGGAGGGGAGAATTAAACCAGCCTTCCAACTTTTGTCTGCCTCATTCTAAAATTTACACAGTAGACCATTTGTCATCCATTCTGTCCCACAAATAGTTTTTGTTTACGATTTATGACAGGCTTATCTTATTTCTATTTGGATTTCTATATTTCCCATGTGGTTTTTATGTTTAATATTAGGGGAGTAGAGCCAGTTAACATTTGGGGAGTTATCTGTTTTCATCTGAGGTGGCCAATATGGAGATATGGGATTTTTACACATGTTTTACATGTTTGGCATAGTACTTTTGGTACATTGTGGTTTCACAAGGCCAGTGTTAAAAGAGCTTCCATGTCTAAGTAAAGAAAACTGCCTACATATTGGTCTGTCATGGGGGGGGGGGGGGGGGAATAAAGGGATAATTGGTTCCAGCCACAGGTGTAGTTATTGTGGGTACTTTAGGGTTGGAGCACTCATGGCTGTGGTAGAAACAGATGTCCCATAGATATTACATGTCATTCCATGTGTATCTGTGGAATACACAATCTCAATGTGTACACCTTTATGACTGCACACTAAGGTTCTTTCTGGTGTTAACATTTTGCAGTTCTATGGTTCAGTGTGGAAGTGTTTAAACCAAACCACAAGGACCCAGAGTGACCCATATTACAGAGATTTAATTAGATAGATAAGATCTTGAATGCCTCCAAGGGAGATTTCAATTTCTGCCTTTATGGAGGAAGAAGATGGTCATAACTAGGTAATGACTTCTTTTCTTTCTCCAATCTTCAAAGTGGAGGTAGGGGAGAGAATTGTGCTAAATTATATCTGTTACATATCAAATATTTGCAATCTAGAAATATGATATTCTTCGGGGGTTCAGGATAAAAGCTACTTTCTCTGGTTACTCTAAGAGAGCAGTCCCACCCCCATCAGGAAATATAAGTTTTTATGCAGGCCAGTATAGCTTCTCACCCACCAAATGTTTATTACACAAAAGACAATCACAGATAGCAAATATTCAGTGAAGTAAGTAGTAAGACATAATCAGGGAAGCTATACAGATTAGTTTAGATAATGAAATGCTCCTGAGCAAAGGGGCTCTCTGACACAAAAGCAAGATGAAATCTCAGCTAAATCAAGGAGAGGACCATCTTATCTGGTAAATCCATTCTTAGTCTCCTAGTACAGATACTAGGAATCAAAAGACATTTTAGAGTGTCAGCTTTCTTTAGGGCCTCTCTTTAGGCATTCACATTCCCTGCCTTGCCCCTTATCCTCACCATATCTCTAAAGTCTCCAACAATTCAAAGTGATATTCCCCTATGCATAAAAAGTGTCAGAGTCTCAAAGATCTCATCTCTAATCAGTAGTCACATGGCTCTACACACATGTAACAATGGCAAAGGGTTGGGGATGCTATGCTACAAAAGGGGGGGGGCACTAGAGTAATTCCTTTGGTTCTTGAGGGCTTTTCATCTTCCCAAGTCTCTGATGAACATGCCCTTAGAAATGGTTCTTCATCCCTTATGGACTTTGACATATCCCCAGACACTCACTCTCATCCAATTAAAGGCATGGAACAGGGAAATTGATTAGAACACTACCTGAGATGGGAGTAGTTTAGAAAAAGGATCTGTGCTCAAAGAGAGACTGGAACCAAGAGAAAGAGAGAGAGGGGAGAGGAGAAGGATCATTTATTAATCACCTGCTATGTTCCACTCTACCAAGTGTTTTTTTTACCAATATTATCCAAAGCTTTGCACATAGTAGGTTGGTTAATTGTTCATTGATTATTTCATTTGATCCTCACAACAACCCTGGGAGACCATAACCCTGGGTTGTTGAGTAAGTTTCAAGTCTAACTCCATTTTGGAGTTTTCTTTTTTGTTTGTTTTTGCTTTTTGGAGCAGAGAAGACAGGACAATTGGGGTTAAGTGATTTGCCCAAGGTCACACAGCTAGTAAATTTTAAATGTCTGAGGCTGGATTTGAAGCCAGGTCCTCCTGACTCCAGGGCCAGTGCTCTATTTACTAAGCACCACCTAGCTGCCCCCATTTTGGAGTTTTCTTGGCAGAGATATTTCCTTCTCCAGTTCATTTTACAGATAAGGAAACTGAAGCCCAAAGGGCTAAGTGATTTGCCCAAAATCACACAGCTAAGTGTCTGTAATGAGAATGGGAATTTGAAGACTTTCCCTGCCCCTTAATAGACCTGGGGGGAGTTTGAAGACCTCCCCTGCTTTGAAAGTAAACTCTGCCCCCAGTAGGCTGAATGTAATCACATAGAGCCTGTGATGGAGGGAATTTGCTGAAGGGAAGCAGAGCCCACAGGAAGCTGGTAGTCAGAGCTAGCCAGATAGTGAGGGAGAGGGGATGTTCAGGCAAGGAATCAGATAGACTCATGAGTAGATATTGATCTTACATTGGTTTGTGGGAAGGCTGAAGGATGCTGTGGCTCTCAGTGTTATTGTGGCTTCTGAATATCTTTGATGCTATGATGGAATTGTTTTACTGGTTTTGGGATTCAGTCTTCTGGTGTCTAAATGTTTTGGTTCTGTCTTCTACCTGGAGAACCTAGTATATTTTGTGATAGAATGTCATGTGATATTTATAGTCACTTATCTTGACCATGGACACTGCAAATATTGCATTGGCACTACTGTGTCTGAGACTGGATTTGAACTCAGGTCTTCCTGATTTCAGAGCCAGTATTTTGAATATATATATATATATATATATATATATATATTCTGAATATATATTGAATATATATATATATATATATATATTCAGAGCAGTATCCACTGCACCACCTAGCTGCCCCATAATCCTGTCAGGTAGGTGCTATTTTTAACTCCCCTTTACAGTTAAGGAAGGGGGCCAACTCCAGTCATCCTGACCTATGATTTGCCACTGGACCCAGATGGCCCCGGAGGAGAAACAGAGGCTGGTGGCTTTGCACAGTCTTCCCTCACTTAAACTCAATTCACTTGCAAGTCATGGCATCAATTTCCTGATATCACGGTCCTCTTTGAGAATGAAGGACAAACAATAACAATTAAGGGAACTGAAGTAAAGGAAGTGTCGGCAGTCAGATTTGAACCTCTTTCTTCCTAACACCAGGCCAAGCACTCTACCCACTTGTACCCTCTAGCAGCCTCAAAGAGCTTGAAGCTGTGTGAGTGGAAAGGAGTTAGTCATTCATAGACTGAAGCCCCAGCCTGGTATCTAGCTGTAGTTATCACCAGATTGCTAATACACGGCCAACACACCTGGTCTCTGTAGTTCTCTTGGGTTGGATGTAACCTAATCCCTTCCATTAGTAATTTAAAGGAAGGAACCAAAGGGGGATTACTGGGAAACAAAAGGAAAAATCAAACTCCAGCAAAATACAAAGACAGAGCATGGAGAAACTCACAGATCTAAAAATACTATCCGGAGAAAATCTGAGCCCAGTCACAGCCAGGTCTGGCCACAGTTAGCAATACTAGTACAGAGTATGAAAAGCATCATACCTTACATAGAAAATTTCCTAATCCCTCTTCCCAGACACTTTCCCCAAATGACTGCAAAGACCAATTCTTTGTGAGGCTTGCTGCCCTCACCCTCCTGAGCATGTTAGTGCTACCCCCTCCATCAGGGCAGAGAAAGCTGCCACCCTTCCCATAGTACCCAGAGGGCTACAACAACCCTGAGGCTCTACTGGAACATGGAGAAAAGCTGCAGGGATACCTGTACTACCCTGTGTTTCCCTGATAATAAGACCTATCCCGAAAATAAGCCCTCCCCTTACTGTGTAAGATTCCTCTAAAATAAGCCCTCCCCCGAAAATAAGCCCTATTGAGATTGCTACTGTAGTGAAGGTGATCCCCTGCGCTACACGCTACATTACGGTACCCTCTGTATGCACCATCCTCCCCCCCCCCCCGTAAAACGCACGCCGCGCCGAGCTGCATCCAATCAGAGCTGCAGCAGTGAGTGCGTCATCCTGTTCTTCCCAGTGATTTGCTTGCTGGTGCCATTGAGAGCAGTGCCGCGGAGGAGAGCTGAGGCAGGACAACATAAGCCCTCCCCTGAAAATAAGCCCTCTGGTGTTTTTCTTTCCAAAAAAAATAATAAGACAGTGTCTTATTATCGGGGAAACACGGTAGTCCTCCCAATCTCAGTAGAAAGAGAGCTAGATTTGGAGTCAGTGAAAGCCGGCTCAAATCCTGAATTTGTCCTGCTGCTTAATAACCACCCAATAGTGACACAGTGGGGCCCTAGGTGGCGCCATAGTGCACAGAGTGCCAGGCCAAGAGTCATCTTCCTGAGTTCAAATCTAGCCTCAGCCAGTTCCTAGTTGTGTGACCCTGGGCAAGTCACTTAATCTTATTTCCTTTCCTCTTCTGTAAAATGAGCTGGAGAAGGAAATGGCAAACCACTCCAGTATCTCTGCCAAGAAAATTATAAATGGGATGACAAAAAGTCGTACACAACTGAAAAATGACTCAACAACAACAACCAAAAAAAAAATCACACAGTAGATAAAGGGTTGGGTGTGGAATCTGAAACTCCTCAGGAGTTCATATCCTGCCTCAGACCCTAGCAGCGTGACTCTGGCCAAGTCATTTAACTTCAGTTCTCCTCTCTGTAAAATGATGGGGGGGGGGGGTAGAGGGAGAGCCGAATTCAGTACTTAGGCAGTAAGCTGAAAGGTAACAGAAGTCCCGAAGCTGCGGCCCTCTCTCCCAAGAGTGCGCTGGTTTTCTCCTTTTCTGTCGCCTTCTCACTCTCTCTCCCTCTTTCCCTCTCTCTTTTCCCCTCTCCCTCCCACAGTGGGCCAGGAGCTTCAGGCAGTCAGCGGTAGTGTGCCCTTTTCTTGTTGCAGTCGTAAGACTAAATCAATTCTCAAGGCTTCAGCTTGCTTTTCTATACAATGGGAAGATTGGATTGGACTAGCTGACATCCTAGGTTCCTTCTCACCCTGAACGCAGGGATCTCTGCTCCAATAATAGATTCTCCCACAAAGGTGAGTGAGTGGCCGGGGCCCTAGAAGTTACCTGGCTGACCAGGCTGGTGCTCTTGTTCATCCTTCATTTTCTTTTCTTTTCTTTTTTTTTTTCAGATCAAATGCTTTATTAACTTCTGGTTTACATCATTCATTTCTGCCAGATTTTGAGTTACAAATTTTCTCCATTTTTTACCTACCCACCGCCCCAAAATAGCAGTCCCACAGGATATCCCCTTCTCCAATCTGCTCTCTCCAATATTTTCTCCCATACCCCCTTCGACTTTCCTGTAGGGCATGGTGGATTTCTATGCCCCAGTGCCTGTATATCTTATTTCCCAATTACATGTAAAATAATATTAATAATAGTATATATATATATATTTTTTTAACATTTGATTTTAAAACTTTGAATTCCAGATTCATTCCCTTCCTCCCTTGTCACCCACCCTTACTGGGAAGATAAGCAATTCAGTATAGGTTGTACATGTGTAGCTATGCAAAACATTAACATAGTGGATATATTGTAAAAGACTGACTATATTTTCCTCCCTCCTATCCCACCTCCCACTTGTTCTATTCTCTACTTTGATCCTGTCCCTTATCAGAAGTGGGTGCTTCCAACTTCCCTCCCCCCCAGCCTGCCCTCTCACCATTCACCCTCTCATCTCCTTCCCCCCTACTCTCCTTTAGGGTGAGATATCATATTTAGTGCGCATGCCATTCCCTCCCTAAGCCAAATTCAATGAGAATAAGGTTGAACCATTGCCTTTTGCCTTCCTGTTCTTCCCCTCCATTGTAACCATTTTCCCTTGCCTCTTCTATATGAGATAGTTTACCCCATTCTGTCTCTCCCCATCTCCTCTCATTATATTCTTCTCCCACCTCTTAATTTCACCTTTTAAGTATTATCCCTTCCTATTAAATTGGTCCTGTGCCCTCTATGTATACCTGTAAGTATATATACACACATTCACACATGTATTCATACGCCCATATGCCCTTATATATAGACATATATATATATATATATATATATATATTCCCTTCAACTATTTTCATACTGAGAAAAGTTTTATCAGTTACAATTATCATTTTTCCACATATAAATGTTAATAGTTCAACTTTGATATGTTCCTTATGATTTCTTTTCCCTATTTACCTTCTCATGCTTCTCTTGCTTCTTGTATCTGAATGTCAAATTTTCTATTCAACTCTGGTTTTTTCATCAAGAATGCTTGTAAGTCCTCTATTCCACTGAATGACCATATTTTCCCCTGAAACATGGTACTCAGTTTTGCTGGGTAGGTGATTCTTGGTTTTAATCCCAACTCCTTTGACCAGAATATCACATTCCAAGCCCTTCAATCCCTCAGTGTAGAAGCTGCCAGATCCTGGATTATCCTGATTGTGTTTCCACAATATTCAAATTGTTTCTTCCTGGCTGCTTGTAAAATTCTCTCCTTAATCTGGGAATTTTGGAACCTGGATATAATATTCCTAGGAGTTTTCTTTTTGGGATCTTTTCCAGGAGGTGATTGGTGGATTCTTTCAACCTCTATTTTGCCCTCTGGTTCTAAAACATCAGAGCAGTTTTCCTTGAGAATTTCTTGGAGGATGATTTCTCGGTTCTTTCTCTGATCATGGCTTTCAGGTAGCCCAATAATTTTTAAAATTATCTCTCCTGGATCTATTTTCCAGGTCAG
>NW_027187291.1:4275065-4362646 GCF_028583685.1 Petaurus breviceps papuanus
TAACAGCATCTTGATTTCTCATAAAGTCATTAGCTTCCATTTGCTCCCATCTAATTCTGAAGAATGATCCTCCTCAGTGAGCTTTTGAGATTCTTTTTCTATCTGGCAAATTCAGCTTTTTAAAGCATTCTTCTCCTCATTGCCTTTTTGAACCTCTTTTGCCAATTGAGTTAGTCTGTTCTATAAGACGTGATTTTCCTTAGTCAGGCTGTTGTAAGGGTTATGGGATTTAAAGATCTTCCATGCCCCATTGGACTTGCTGATGTAGCAGGAAGGGGTGGAGCAAGAGGAAGCGGAAGCCAAGCTAGAGTTCCTGCAGTGGCTAGCAGTGGTGGTGACGGCGGCAGCAGCAGCAGAGGTAGCGGCAGCGCGAAGCCCTTTTTGAGTTAACCAGAATTTCTGCTAAGGACTCCTGCTGAGGACTGCCACGGGCCAGAGCTGCTGGGAGCGTGCTTCCCAGATGCTGGGTGGTTGCTGTGAGTGGGGAGAGGAGGACCTTTGCCTGAGGTAGCCTGTTCTGTTTTAAAGGTTTGAGAATGTGGGTGTTTTCTACTTTATCTACCTGTGCCAATTTCATAACTACGCTGATGGCTTTCACCTTCTGGTTTTGGGACTCAGTCTTTTGGTATCTTAATAAATTTTCTAGCTTATTCCCCCATATGGCAAGCATGATGTATTTTGTGATGGATAATTATATCAGCATATCTATAATTTCCATAGGCATTGTGAATATGGCATTGCTGATACAGCTGTTTACTCTCATTTCATAATTTTCTTGCATCATTCTCATTTCTCTTCCCAATTTTTCTTCCACTTCTCTTATCTGCTTCTTAAGGTCCTCTATGGCCTGTAACCAGCTTGTATTTTTCTTTGAAGCTTTTGGTGCAGGAGTTCTGACTTCACTGTCTTCCTCCTGTTCCATGCTTTGCTCCTTTTTGTCCCCAAAATAGGAGTCTAATGTTGGAATCTTCTCTTTGCTTTGTTTCCTTTGCCTGGTCATGTTGCCACTCAATTACTTGACTTTTGGGCTTTTTGCACCAGTAGGACTCTGCTACCAGACAGGGGAGCTTCATACCAAATGCTGGGGTTTTCTCAGCTGCTGGAGGTATTAATTGGGTGCCCTTGCTGAAACCTCCACAAGCTCTGGCAAGCTAGACACACACCCCAGGACCTCCACCCTAGATCGCAATCCAAATCCAAGCAGCTTAAAGCAAGAGTGATTACCCCGCAGACTGGTTGCTTGGTCCCCCTACACTCTGCAGGCCAGGTGCTGAAGCTGCCACTTGGGGCCGGCTGCACAGCTGCAGCAGCTTCTCGCCCTGGGGGCAACAGCCGATGCACTCCCAACTACTGGGTCCCAAAGTCCGCACTGCACTGACCTCTCACTTTGTCCTTCACATCTATGTGTTGTTAATTCTGGAGATGGCCACAGCTGCTGGTGACCTGGAGTCCCTCCAGCTGGTGGCTGGTCAGGCCCACCCTGGGGCTAAAACCTGTGGCTCACTTGGGCGCGGCTCCCAGAGTGCTGTGCTGGCTGATTCCTGCCGGCCTGCCAGGCTGTCCTCAGTGGGAAGTTAGCTTCTCTGTGTCATTTTGTAGGTTCTGCAGCTCCAAAGTTTGTTCAGAGTCCCCTTTTTACATGAATTGGGGGAGGTGGTAGCCGGAGCTGCTTGGAGGACCTGCTTCTACTCTGCCTTCTTGACTCCACCCTCTCTAGTGATTTTGAATGGAATTTCTCTTTCTGTTTCTTTTTGTCAACTTTTATTGGTATTATACAGAAATGCAGGGAATTTCTGTGGATTTATTTTATATCCTGCAAATTTGCTGATTTTAATTGTTTCAATAAATTTTTAATTGATTCTCTAGGGTTCTTTACATACACCATTATATCATCTGCAAAAAGTGACAATTATGCTTCTTTTTTTAACCTATGATTATTCCCTAAATTTCTTTTCATTGTCTTATTGCCAGCATCAATAATACTATGTTAAATAGAAGTGAGAATAATGAACATATTTGTTTCATCCCTGATTTTATTAGAAATTATTCTAGTTTATTTCCATTACATATAATGGTAGCTTTTGGTTTGATATATATATTATTTATTATTTTAAGTAAAGGTTCATTTATTCTTTTATTTCCTAGTGTTTTTAGCAGAAATATTTTGTTGGTTTTTTTCTGCATCTATTGACATAATCACATGTTTTTGATATTAATATGGTTAATTAAGTTTATAGTTTTCCTAATAATAAACCACCACTATGTTACTGATATAAATCCAACTTGGTCATAGTGTGCAATATTTGTAATATGTTATTTTAATCTATTTGTTAATATTTAAAAGTTTCATGTCTATGTTCATTAGTGATATGGAGCTATAGTTTCCTATTTCTGTTTTGATTTTGCCTGTTTTATGTATCAAGGTATTTGTATCATAGAAGGAATTTGGTAGGATCCTGTCTTTTGCTAGTCTTGTAAACAGTTCATCTAATATTGGAATTAATTTTTCTTTAATTGTTTGATAGAAATTCACTTATGAATCCATCTGGTCCTGGGCTTCCCCCCCCCCTTTGGAAGTTCATCTATGGCTTGTTCTTGTTCATTTTCCCCCCTATGACACTGGGTTACTTACATTCTCTATTTCTTGTTATTTTAATGTGGATATTTTATATTTTTGTAAATATTTATTTCATTTAAGTTGGTTTTGTTGGGATATAGTTGGACAAAATAGTTTCTAATGATATTCTTTATTTCTCTTTCATTAGTCGTGAATGTTCATTTTTTCATTTTTGATCCTGATAATTTGGCTTTCTTCTTTTTAATCAAATTAGCTAATGGTTTATTGGTTTGTTTGTCAGAGTGTTTTCCAAAAAAAAGTTTCTAGTTTCATTTCTAGTATTTTTGTTTTCAGTTTTGTTCACCTCTCCTTTGATTTTTCAGGTAGTGCTAAGAAGGAAGAACAAGCTGTGAAGATCATCCCTTGTCAATCAATCAACAAGAGAGCTAGCTATAAAGGACTAAGAAGAAGCAACATGGCAGGAAGAGGGAGAGAGAGAGGTCAGGAGATCTGAATTTTAGTCCCAACTCTGACTCTGACTAGTTGTATGACCTTGGGAAAATCATTTTTTTTCTCTGAAAGCCTCAGTTTCTCCCATTTTAAAATAATGATAGCAGCTAACATTTATATAGCACTTTAAATTGTGAAAAGCTCTTTACAAATATCTCATTTCATCCTCACATCACATCCTTACATCCTCACCTCGGAGGTAGGGGCTATTATTATCTTCATTTTATAGTTGAGAAAACTGAGACTGAAAAAAGGTTAAGTGATTTACCTGGGGTCACAGAGGTAGTAAATGTCTGAGGTTTTCCTGCCTCCAAATTCAGTGTTCTAGGGATTCTCTGAGCCACACAGCTGCAAAAAAAATGAGAGGTGGTCTAAATTAACTCCAAGATCCCTTTCACCTTGAACATTCTATGGTTTTATGATTTTGGAGTGTAGTATGTGAGTGTGTGTGTGTGTGTTTGGTGAGGGGTGGGGTGGGGTGGGAAGTTGGGAGATAGAGAATGACTTTCCTACTAGATTCCTCTTCATTATTTACATTGTTTGCACACCTATATTTTTGTGTATGGATCAGTGACTCTTATAATAGATATGATTATACTGAATGAGGTCATGGAGCATGGTTTGTCCAATTGATTGTACAGTAACACTGAACCTGACAAAAGTAACAAGGGGTTCTAGGGCCAGTTTTCAGAATGTTCAGGAGAGCAGTTGTTACAATAGCACACCCCCAATATGGGCCTCACCTGCTTTACTGAAGTCCTAAAGCTTCATCTCTCCTTCCCCCTACCACAACCCTATAATACTATAGCCACCCCCCATGGACCCCAGAGACCTAGATTCTAGTCCTTACATTTTCATTGATAAACCTTGGGCAAGGGTCTTTTCATTGATAAGCCTCAGTATACTTATCTGTAAAATGGGAAATTCTACCTGCCGTATCTACCTCATGATCAAATCAGATAATATTTATGGAATCACTCCATAAATTATGAGAAATTAACTTATAAAGGGAAACTCACAGAGAAACAAAGGGACTATGATTTTGATTCAGCTTTATTAAGCCTGGTTTAGGGATGAGGATAGAATTCTGTGGCTCAGCTTCTGTCAGAGACAAAGGGGCTGGGACAAGGACTTCCTACAGGGCTCTGGAAATGGGGAGGGGGAATGAGCCAGGAGCACTGAAGTTTCAGCTGACCGAGTATCCTGTAAGAGAAGAGAAAGGATAGCAGGGTGGTGGGTCAGAGATAAAGGCTCTCCCAATTAGCATGACATCTCATCCCCATCCCCTCAGAGACTCTGCCCATATTCTTTCCCAAGGGACCCTAATCCTGTCCCTGAGGGCCCTGTTCATCTAACAGCTTCTCCCTCCTTCTTCCATTCCCTCTACTTCCCTAATTCTGGAGGGCACACACATACATACATGCTGTACCCTCCTCTCCCCCAAACTAGAGAAGTTCAGAGATTTTGGGGTACTTGGTACCTGGGAATGCTGCAGCAAAACCATTTACTCCAAGAAATCTACCCCATCCTGGTAGATTCTCTGGCCCACTGCTCTCTTCCCATACCTGTGGAGTAATGTGGGAAATATATCTTGGGGCCAGAGTTGTCCACATCCCCACCACCTTGACAAGGCCATGCTCACACACACAAACATATAATCTTACGAATTCAGACATAGTTAGTAAGAGATACACATAGATCCCCCTCCGTCCTGTCTGAGAATGGCATTCCTAATCCCTACCTAGGACAGAAGGATTGGATTTGAATTGTATGTCTAGTAGAGAAGTATGTGATTACAGGTGTGGTTCTTCCCCAGGATCAGAGTTGGCAGGAATTTGGGGGCTTTTTTCCACTATATCTGGATAGATCTGGTCACATTAATATTAAGGTCTCATTGTTAAGAAAAGTGGTCCAGGGGCAGCTAGGTGGCCCCGTGGATAGAGCACCGGCCCTGGAGCCAGGAAGACCTAAGCTCAAATCCTGCCTCAGACACTTGACACACTACTAGTAGTGTGACCTTGGGAAAGTCACTTAACCCCAATTGCCTTGCCTTCACCCTCCAAAAGAAAAAAAAGTAGTCTTTACTCACACTCATTAATTCGCTCACATACATGCATAAGCCTGCATTGCAAAGATGGAAAGGACCTCAGGGATTACCCGTCCAATACATACCTTTGCAACGTCCCCAGCTAAAAACCTCTATTTTAAGACCTTCTGGCTATGAGGAGCTTACTATCTTCCCTACCTGACTTTGCCACTTTTCAGACCCGCAGACCCCAGCCCTGCCCCCACCCACGCCAGTGACTCTCACTCACCTGGGTCGGGTCAGCCTATTGATATATCTTCGGAGCTCTGCAGCATACAGGGCCATCTGCTCTGGGGTGGCATTATCACCAGGGTACACTGGCTCCTGTGGGGCCCCCTGAGCACATGGTGGAAGCAAGAGAACCACACAGCAGGAGAGGACCAGAAGAGAGAGCCAATATTGAGAGGCAGTCATCTGAGGAACAAAGGATGAGAGGGAAGAGTGGAAAGAGAAGGCCAGGGGAGGAAGTAGAAGAGAAATGAAGATAAAGAAGGAAAGGAAAAAAGGAAAGGGGAAGGGAAAAGAGATGTCAGGATAAGTGAGAAATGAACAGCAAGGGAGAAGAGAACAGAGAAGAATGAAAGGAGAGAAAGAGGGAGAATTCAGGGAGAGGGAGGGAATAAAAAGAAAGAGGAACAGAAACAAAGAAAGACAGAGAGAGAGAAAGAGAGAGACAGGGGAAAGAGAGAAGGAAGAGAAAGACAGAAAGAGAAAGAGAGAGAGAGAACAATATAAAAATGTTCAGATTCCTAGTAATCTAGAAAACACCTACCCAACTAGATACTCAATGGTTATTCCAAAGAAAGAATAATAGCGGAACTCCTAGTTGCCCAACTCTGCCAATATCTCACTCATCTTCTCCCCCCAAACTCCTACCCAGCCTCACTCTCCAAAGCACTCAGTGTATGACCAGGGCCTGCATTATACAGGACAAGGGCCTGCATTATACAGACACTTCTAGTCACAAGTGCAGAACCATGACCAGGGTGGGACAATCAGGGCTTTATCCAGGTCGCTGAAATCCAAAGAGCCCCAATAGCACTTACAGTCAGTCCTTCAGCAAGGAGTGTAGAAACAACTGAGCTTAGTTTCCAGTTAGTAATAATTTGTTAAAATAGAAAGCTTCGGAAAATGATACTGCAGGGGGCGGAGCCAAGATGGCGGAGTAGAAGCAAGACCTTCCCGCGGCTCCAGCTTCCACCCTCCCCAATCCATGTAAAAAGGGGACTCTAAACAAACTTTGGAGCTGCAGAACCCCCATAATGACACAGAGAAGCTAACCTCCCGCTGAGGACAGCCCGGCAGGCCGGCAGGAATCGGCCAGCACAGCGCTCTGGGAGCCAAGCCCAGCACCACCCCTAGGCTTTAGCCCCAGGGTGGGCCTGACCAGCTGCCTGCCAGAGGGACTCCAGATCAGCAGCAGCTGTGGCCGTTTCCAGATTTATCAATACATAGATGCGAAGGACAAGGTGAGAGGCCAGTGCAGTCTGGACTTTGGGACCAGTAAGTGGGAGTGTGTGGCTTTTACCCCCAGGGCGAGAAGCCGCTGAGACGCCAGCACAGCCTGCCAGCGCCACTTGGCGGCTTCAGCTCCTGGCCTGCAGAGTGTAGGGGGACCAAGCACCAGTCTGAGGGGTAATAGCTCTTGCTTTAACCTGCTTGGATCTGGATTGCAGTCTAGGGTGGAGGTCCTGGGGTGTGTGTCCAGCTTGCCAGAGAGTGTGGAGACACAGAGAGGGCACCCGTCTAATACCTCCGGCAGCTGAGAAAACCCCAGCGTTTCGGACAAAAACTCCCCTGTCTGGTGGCAGAGTCCTACTGTGGCAAAAAGCCCCAAAGTCAAATAATTGAGTGGCAAAATGAACAGGCAAAGGAAACAAAGCAGACAGAAGATTCCAACATTACACTCCTATTTTGGGGATAAGAAGGAGCAAGGCATGGAACAGGAGGAAAACAGTGAAGTCAGTACTCCTGCACCAAAAGCTTCAAAGGAAAATACAAGCTGGTTACAGGCCATAGAGGACCTTAAGAAGCAGATAAGAGAAGTGGAGGAAAAATTGGGAAGAGAAATGAGAACAATGCAAGAAAATTATGAAATGAGAGTCAACAGCCTGACTGAAGAAAATAATACCTTAAAAAACAGACTGACTCAAATGGCAAAGGAGGCTCAAAAAGGCAATGAGGAGAAGAATGCCTTAAAAAGCTGAATTTGCCAGATGGAAAAAGAATCTCAAAAGCTCACTGAGGAGAATCATTGCTTCAGAATTAGATTGGAGCAAATGGAAGCTAATGACTTTATGAGAAATCAAGATGCTGTTAAACGGATCCAAACAAATGAAAGAATAGAAGGCAATGTGAAATATCTCATGGGAAAAACCACTGACCTGGAAAATAGATCCAGGAGAGATAATTTAAAAATTATTGGACTACCTGAAAGCCATGACCAAAGTAAGAACCTAGAAAGCATCCTCCAGGAAGTTCTCAAAGAAAACTGCCCTGATGTTTTAGAACGAGAGGGAAAAATAGAGGTTGAAAGAATCTACCGATCACCTCTTGAAAAAGATCTCAAAAAGAAAACTCCTAGGAATATTATAGCCAGGTTCCGGAATTCCCAGATTAAGGAGAGAATATTACAAGCAGCCAGGAAGAAACAATTTGAATATTGTGGAAACACAATCAGGATAACCCAGGATCTGGCAGCTTCTACACTGAGGGATCAAAGGGCCTGGAATGTGATATTCCGGAGGGCACAGGAGCTGGGATTAAAACCAAGAGTCACCTACCCAGCCAAACTGAGTATCATGTTTCAGGGGAAAATATGGTCATTCAGTGGAATAGAGGACTTTCAAGCATTCTTGCTGAAAAAAACGAGTTGAATAGAAAATTTGACATTTGGATACAAGAAGCAAGAGAAGAATGAGAAGGTAAACAGGGAAAAGAAATCATAAGGAACCTATCAAAGTTGAACTATTTTTTTTTTTGAAGCACTCGGGGTTGGGTGACTTGCTTGGGGTTGCATGGCCAGTTGTTGTTTCTGGGTGTGGTGCTGAGTGTCTGGGCCTGGATTTGATTTGGGTCGTCCCGGCACTGGAGCTGGTGCTCTTGCTCGCTGAGCCACCTGGCCAAAGTTGAACTATTAACATTCCTACATGGAAAAACAATAATTGTAACTTATGAAACTTTTCTCAGTAGTTGAAGGGATTAGATATATATATATATATATATATATATATATATATATATCCATATATATGTGTGTATGTATATGTCTTTATATGAGGATATGTGGGCACATGAATACATATGTGAATGTGTGTAAAAAAATAAATAAATAAAAAATAAAATAAAATAGAAAGCTTCAAAGTTGTAGGCTTCATCTTCCTGGTGGATGATCTGTCCCAGGGGACCCTGTTTACTGACCCCTCAGACACCAATCTCCCTGGCAAAATGGCCTTGAGGAGTCCCAGTAACTGCCTATGGGGACTGGCATCCTGGTGTGTGCATCTTTCCTTAACAGGGAAGTGTTCTGAATTCTATCCCCATTTAATTTGTCTTGAAGTTGATTTGAGGTTTGCTATATGGAGTTCGTCCTCAATACCCAGTTTCCTAGTTTTAGCTCTGCCTCAGAATGACCATTCCCAACATTGTTCAAAGAAAGGACTGACTGGACAACCTAACATTAAGAATTCCTGCAAAGGAAAGTAAATTCACATGACAACCAGAAAGTGGAGAATAGGGGATGGGAGGAGAAGAACATATGCCCACATCAACTCACTCCAGGGAGGGCTTCCCAAAGAAGGAGAAATTTGTACGAAGCCTTTTAAGAGGAAAGGATGCAGAAATGTCTGTCCTGGGCATTGGGGTGGCATCCCTTGTAATACACAGCTACAGGCACACACATACATACCTTCTCAGCTATATATATGCACACAGTCACACATACTCAATGATATTCAAGGATATAAGAATGTACCTGGACATATTCCCTTCAAAAGACTGGCCACTCACCCCCACCCCAGAGTCCCTAGGGCATGTCTCATTACTGGTACACAGGACAGTTGGTGCAAGAACCAGATTTCTTGGAGCTCCCAAGGGAAACACTCTAGCCCAAGTCTCAGCCCTTCACCCTGTAGAGGGGTACTCTAAACCTCCCTGCATCCTACCCTTGCACTGTCCTTCCAATTACAAGTTTCTTTCATCTGTATCAGCTTCTAACACCCAATTCTAGCCCAGCAAAAGCCTCCTTTTCCAAGTGATCTATTAAATCCAAGGAACAGAAGTATCACCCCTCAGTTTCTCCATCCTTGTGCCCACTTACCCTGAGTCCACAAGGGAGTGAGCTAGTCAGTTGTTTCGGGAGGTACGAGGTACCCTGCTTCAGGTCAGATGGGGTCTTCCCCACAACTCATTCTGCCTCTTTTATATTCTTCCCTGCCCCCCTCACCAAAGTCTCCGCCTCCTTACCTTCATCATCCCTCTCCTTTCACCAACCTCCCCCCTCCAGTCCTCACCTAGAGGAGGGACAGAATGGTAAAAGGGAAAACCGATGGTCCTTCCATTGTGTGACAGTAACTGAATCTAGGGGACCCTCCCTCTCCCCAGCCCCAAGCCATTCCCCCAATGCTAGTCAGCCTCCTGAAGAAGTAGTCTTCCCCAGGAATATTTCCTTTTTTCTCCCCACCAACCCAGCTCACCATCATCCCCCAGGTTCCTCTCCTAGTCAAGGTCACTGGATTCAGATACAAGTGTTGGCAGGCTGGGGGAGAAGAAGATTGAGGGCTCAGTTAGTCTGCCCTGTGATTGTAGACATCACCATCAGGAACCACATAGATTACCAGTACTGGGAGTTTCCCACTACTGTTTCACCATAAAAATACAAACTATTCTATGGCTGCCAACAGGAGTCACTGGACTCTTTGATTCCCTTCACCCTAAAGGGAGAAGAATCTTTGTATTTGGGGGAGGGGGAGAGGCAGAATAATGGTTAAAGGTATGAAAAAGGAGAAGGGAAGGGGAGGAGGAACAAGAAGAGAATTTGGAAAAGAAAGAAAAAGAAGGAATTCCTAGGCAGATGCCTTGAGGGCATCCCCTGTGTCTAAAGTTGTGCAGGATATTAATACAAGTTTGTGAATTGAATGAAAACTTGTGAAATCCAGGCCTTACCTGTGTTCCAGCAGACACAAAGTCTTGCAATATTCAAAGTACATCATGAGGTGGAGCCCTAACCCAAACTATTTGCCAGCCTGAAGCCTGGAGACAAGACAATCAGGCAAAAGGACTTTGAGCTGAACCGAATTGCACAAAGGGGCCCCCAGTTGAGGGGTGAGAGCCCCAAATTAAAGGGTAAGTAACTCAACTGAAGTTTTGAGTCAATCCTCAGGAAATGTCTTGGATTCAGTACAAAAGGGAAAACACTATCCAATGGGAACGACCAAGTTAGATGCAGTTTGAAGCAATTTTTTAAGAAAATAACCCCATCCTCTAGGCCCAGTTGGGTGGCAAAGTGGAAAAAGGGAAGGGAACAAGCATTTATTAAGAGCCTACTGTATGCAAAGCACTTTGCTAAGCTCTTTACAGATATCCCATTTGATCCTCACAATAAGCCTGGGAAGTAAGTACTATTATTATCATTCTCATTTTACAGTTAAGGAAATTGAGGCAGGCAGAGGTAAACTGACTTGCCCAGGGTCACATAGCTAATAAGTATCTAAGGCTATATTTGAACTTAGTCTTCCTTACTCTAGGCCCAGAGCCCTCCCTATCTACCTAAAGTACCATCTACCTAAAGTAGACAGAAAGGGCATTGGACCTGGGGTAAAGAAGACCTGAGTTCAAATGCTGATTGAGCTGTCTGACCCCACGCAAATCCCTTCTGTCTGTCTCAATTTCCTCATCTGTAAAATGAGTATGATAATAGTACCTACTTCTCAGGGTTGTTGTGAGGATAAATTGAGATAACTTTTTAAAGCACTTTGCAAATCTTAAGACACTATATAAATTCTAGCTATTGTTATTTATACATTATATTATATGATATTATTCTCCTCTGGGCTCTTCAAACTTCTCAGTGGAAGGGTACCCTCCCCAATCCCACAGTAATGGCAAACTGCTCAAACATGCCAGTGTAAATGCTGGCCTACATGAGTTTGAAATTGCATGTTAAAGAAAGAGATAAGAGTGGTATAGGAAAATAAGGAAAAGAAATAAGAGTGATGCAAGAAAATTATGAAAGGAAAATTAATGGCTTGGTAAAAGAGGCACAAAAACTATTGAAGAAAATAATACCTTAAGAAAAAAAAACAGAATTGGCCTAATGGTTAAAAAAAAAAAGGCACAAAAATTCAATAAAGAAAATAACTCCTCAAAAAGTAGAATTGGACTAGAAGCTAATAACTCCATGAGACATCAAGTAACAAATAAACAAAGTCAAAAAATGAAAAAAAAAATTGAAGAAAATGTGAAATATCTCATCAGAAAAACAACTGACTTGGAAAATAGGTTGAAGAGAGATCATTTCAAGAATTACTGAACTACCAAAAAGCCGTGATTTAAAAAAAAAGAGCCTAGACATCATATTTCAAGAAATTATCAAGGGAAACCATCTTGATATCTTAGATCCAGAGGATAAAATAGAAACTGAAAGAATCTACCAATTACCTCCTGAAAGAGATCACAAAATGAAACCTCCCAGGAGTATTATAGCTAAATTTCAGAGCTACCAGGTCAAAGAGAAAATATTGTAAGCAATCAGAAAAAAAAAAAACAATTCAAATATCATGGAGTCACAGTCAGGATCACAAAAGATTTAACAACTTCCACATTAAAGGAGCAGAGGGTTTAGAATATGATATTCCAGAAGGCAAAGAAATTAAAATTACAACCAAGAATAACCTACCCAGCAAAACTGAGTATAAGCCTTCAGGGGGAAAATTAATATTTAATGAAGTAGAGGACTTTCAAGCATTCCTGGTGAAAAGATCAGAGCTGAATAGAAAATTTGATATTCAACACAAGACTCAGGAGAAGCATGAAAGGTAAATGTGAAAGAGAAATCATAAGGGATTCAATATGGTTAAACTGCTTACATTCCTATATAGGAAGATGATACTTGTAATTCCTAAGAACTTTATCATTATTAGCACAGTTAAAAAAGAATCTACATAGAGATAGTATTGGTGTGAGTCAATTATATTGGAATGACCTCCCCCAAAAAATGAAGGCATGACAAATAAGGATGAACTGGGAGAAGGGGACAGGGAGAGGTAGAGTGGGGGAATTTTTTCTTACATAAAAGAAGGCTATAAGGAAAAGCTTTTATAGTGAAGATGAGAATGGGAGGGGGCAGTATTATGGACAATGCTTGAACCTCACTCTCATCAGAAGTGGTTCAAAGAAGGAAGGATATATATACACACTCAGTTGTATATGGACATTTATCTTTCACAATAGGGAAATAGGAGGAAAAGGGGATAAGAGAAAATGAAGGGATGATAAAAGGGAGGGTGGAGCAAGGGAGGCAGTGGTTAGAAGCAAAATAAGAGGGACAAGATAAAAAGAAAGAGAAAAAAATAAACAGAGAGAAATGCACAGTTAGTATTTCTAACTATGTTAGAAATATATATATAATTATATATATATATAATATATAACTGTGAATGTGACTGGAATGAGCTCACCCATAAAACAGAAGCAAACAGCAGAATGGATTAGAAACCAGACTCCAACAAAATGTTGCTACAAGGGACACATTTGAAACAGAAAGAGACATGCAAAGTTAAAAGAAAGGGCTAGAGCAGAATCTATTTATGCTTCAGGTGAAGTTAAAAAAAAAGGCAGGGGCTAGCAATCATGATCTCACATAAAGCAAAAACAAAAATAGACCTAATTAAAAGAGATAATCAAGGGAACTACATTTTATTAAAAGGTACCATAGACAATGAAGTAATATCAAAAAGTTTTGCATAAAAATTCTCTGATGAAGACCTTATTTCTCAAATATATTGAGGACAGAGTCAAAATAAAAGCCATTCCCCAAATGATAAATGATCAAAGAATATAAACAGGCAGTTTTCAAAAGAGGAAATCAAAGTTATCTATAATCATATGTGAAAATGCTCTAGATTACTATTAATTAGAAAAATGCAAATTAAAACAACTCTGAGATTCCACCTCATACCAATTGGATCAGCTCACACAATAGAAAAGGAAAATGATAAAGGCTGTAAGGGATATGGGAAAATAGTACACTCCATTATTGGTGGAGTTGTGATCTGCTCCAACCATTCTGAAGAACAATTTGGAACTATGCCCAAAGGGCTATCAAACTATGCAAACCCTATGACCCAGATTTTTAGGTCTGTACCCCCAAAAATATCAAAGAAAAGAGAAAAGAATCTGTATGTAAACAAATATTTATAGCAGCTTTTCTTGTGGAGACAAAGAATTGGAAACTGAGGGGATGCTTATCAATTGGGGAGCGGCTGAACAAGTTGTAGCATGATTGTAGCATGGAATACTACTGTGCTATAAGAAATTATGAGGGGAGTGGTTTCAGAAAAACCTGGTAAGACCTATACAAACTGATGCAACATGAAGTGAGAACTGGGAGATAATTGTGCATAGTAACAGCAATGTTGTAATGATGATTGACTGTGAAAGACTTGGTTATTCCGATCATACAATGACTCAAGACAATTCCAAAGGACTCATGATGAAAAAAATGCCATCCAGAACTGAATGATCAGGTCCTCTGACTCCTTATCCAGTCACCACTTTGACCATGAGGGAAATAAAACAAATAACAAGAAAGTCAGAAGACCTAGGGTTAGTTTGATGCTGAGTGATCTTAGACAAACTATCTAATCCCATCACTTTCTTGTTTTTTTTTTTTAAATTTTATTCATTTTCTTCTTTCTTTTTTTATTTAATTTTATTCATTTTGAACTTAAATACAAAAAGACAAAAAAAAAGAAAACATTTCCATCTACACCATACAACATAAAAAAGAGGAGTCAATATATAAAACCATGAATTTCCATTTCACAGTTTAGTTTTTTTAACTATGTATTAAATACTACACCTCATTTTCAAAGCTATCCTGTTTTTCTGTGCCTCTCCCACCTCCACCCTACCTTAGAAAAGTCTACTGTTAAGCACAAAAATGTATATTTATGTAAAATCAAACTATACATAGTTCTATTTATCAGTTTTTTCTCTGAATATGGATAGCATCTTTCTTCACAGGTGCTTTGTAGTTGAGCATTTCTACTACATAGTCATTCAAAATTATTCTTAGAAAAGTATTGCTGTTACTGTGTACAATGTTCTCTTGGTTCTGTTCATTTCACTCTTCACTACTTCATGAAAGTCTTTCCACGTTTTTCTAAAATCAATGAGCTCATCATTTCTTATAGCACAATAGTGTTATAATAAAATCACTTCATTTTCAGAGGAAGAAAGCAATTCTCTGATCAGGGCCAAGGGCCATTCTTGGAACTATTTTATGTATGTGGGTCCTCCTGGTCAGCCACAATGGGCAGAGGCTCCTCAGAAAGGTTAACCCTGAATACCTGATGCTGGTGATGGATTTGGAGCTGATTCACTCCTTGGTAATGATTTTTACCTTATCACTGAGTCTCCCAGGCTCATTTCAGTTCAAAATAGCTCTGAAGCATCATTTCTCCTGCAGTTGAAGAGAGGGAACTTCATTATTTGCTAACATTTGATTCTGAATAAATCTTCCCCTTCCCCACAAAATTCCCCCTAGCTTTCACCTGCCTGAAATTGGGGCCCTTTCCTGGATTGGAACCCATATGGGGACTATCTTGTGAGGTGTGCTAGGGTTAGGGGGGCTAGGGATTCAAATGAACAATGATCAGTTCACCACTAATTAATTTAGTGGGATCAATCAGCAAAGACTTAATCAGGAGTGAAACTAAGTAGAACTGGGGATGATTCCTTCTCTGAAGGTATTGAATCCCTCCCTCTATCTTCTCTGTCAGAGCAATGAGATGCTCAGCCTGCCAAGAGGCTAGGAAAGGGAAAATCAATCAATGAGCATTTATTAGGTGCTTCCTATGTGCCAGGCACTGTTCTAGGATCTGGAGACACAAAGACTAAAGTGAAGAAGTCCCTGCCCTCAAGAAGCTTACGTTATAGTAGGGAAAACAACATATGTGTATATATCTATGTGTGTGTATGCATACATACATATATATATGCTTGTTTTCCCTATTGTAATATATAACATATTATATGATATATTATATAACACATACATACACACATGCCCAAATACATATACATGTGTATATGTGTGTATACACATCTACATGTGTACATACATATGTAAATATGTATGTGCATTATTTAGATTTATGCACACATGCAAATATGGCAAATACACAATACAAATATATACACAAGATAACACAAGATGGGGGGGACACTAGCAGCTGCGGGTGTGGGGGTGATGTCAGGAAAAGCCTCATATAGGAGATGGTGTTTGAGCTGAGTTTAAAGGAAAGTGGGTATTTCTAAGAGAAATAGGCGAAGAGGGAGTGCATTCCAGGCATAGGGGACAGCCTTGGTAAAGAAAAGCATCAAGATAGGAGATGCAATGTCATGTAAGGCAAGAGCAAGCAGACTACTTTGGTTGGATTGTAGATTGTGTAGAAGGGAATATGGTGTAATAAGCTTAGAAATGTAGGCTGGAGACAGAATGTGAGGGTTTTATATGTTGGACAGAAGCGTTTGAATTTGATCTAGAGGCAACAGGGAGCCAGTGAAGCTCTTTGGGCAAGAGAGCACTGTGGTTTAATCTGTGTTTTAGTAATATCACTTTGGCAACCATGAGAATAGATTGGAAAGGGGGGAGACTTGAGGCAAAGGGAACAAATAGGCTCTTGAAATGGCCCAGGGGAGTGGTGACAATGACCTGAACTAGAGTAGAAGCTGTGTGAGGGAAAGAGATGTTAGATGATCCCTTTGCTCAAACTCTACATCCCTCCCACCTCTGATCTACCTACCTCCCAAGTAGCCTCTTAAACCTGGAATACACCCTGTGGAGACCCTATTTGATCTCAATCTCATCTCTGCTCCCCACCCCACTCCCAGGAATCTGCTGCCCTCCCTTTCCTCCTCTTAGTCCCATAGCCTTTAATCCCATAGCTCCTCCCATTCTGCTTCTCTAACCAGGCATTCTATACCCCATCCCCATCCCCTCTAAACCTTCAGAAAGCTCTTCCCCCAAAGGCTTGGGGCACTCTCAATTCCTTTCTTCCATCCTCCCCTCCTCCAGGAAGGCTCTCCTCCTCTACCTACCCTCACTTTGCCTCCCTTCGATCCCCTCTCCATTCCCCCAACCTTGGTTTCTAGAATTTTATTTTAATGGAGAGTCTGTGTTTCTCATTCCTCTGAGATCTGGGCATGTCTTCTCTGCCAAACTAAGAATTCACCGAGGACAGTATCTGCCCTTATCGGAGGAGAGAGCTGAATCTGCCCTTTACACAGATTTCCCCCCTCCCTTTCCCCTTTGAGAGCTAGCTCTGCACATAGGGGGTGCTGAATGTCACTGATCAGCTCACTGAGGGCGACCTCAACATTCTCTCATTGGAACCGAGTCCTCACTCTCCCTCAACCTGCTTAAGCCTAGTAGGTTCAGGCTTCTCTGCTATCTATCTCCTCCAGCACAGGGAGCAAAGGACCAATGAAAGGCACAAAAAGGAGACAGACACATTGTTTCCATGAAGCTTGCTTTTTATTAAGTAGTCAGGAAGCAGTCACCTACAGATCTTCTGCAGGTATTTGACAAACTGGAAGCCCCCAGGTGTTGCCCCCAAGAGTGGGAAGATGAGAGGTTCAGCAGAGTCCGGGCCTCGAAGGAAGTTCTCTGGTTTTCAAATGAGATCAATCAGAAGGCAGAACTATTCCCAAACATAAGGCTCTTCCAACCTGGAGGGGAGGATAGAGAGGGAATATGCTTCCCAGACCTGATTTAGGGGATATATGTTATGACCTGGGGAGGAGAGGGAGACTCCTTTGGAGGACCTGATCAAAGATGAATAGTTTTGATTACCATCTCATACTGGCCAAAGGAGGAGTTGGAGGCAAGAGCCACCACGAAAAGATACAGAATCCCGGTCTTGAAGAGAGGAGAAGTGGACAAAGACGGTGAGGTTCACAAGATAGAGGCAGAGGAGTTTCTCCATCTAATTCCTATCTAAGTCTTACCTGCCTTAACATCTCCTCTATTGCTTAGCCCAGGGCATTCCACAGTGTAGTTACTTAATGATTACTCAAAGAATGGATGAATGAATAGTCTAGAAAATCGCAGGAGTCCTTCAGAGGCGAAGAGGGAAAAGGAGGTACCAGTTGTTCAACAAATCTACATAAAGCCTGTCTTGTGCAAAGTCCTGTGCTAACGGCCAAAAATAACTGGACCTTCCCTGCCCTCAAGGAACTTGCAATCTAATAGATGGTAGTGGGGAGGGGAGTGGTAAAGGGGGTCTGGTAGGAGGGGTGAATTCACCCAGACTTGCTGTTCTGGTTTCCGCTGCTGTCCGTAAAGAGAATCTCAGCCAGCCGGGCTTCCGTACTGTCCCTCTTCCCATACCTGGAGAGCGGGCAAGAAGAGCCAGGTGAGGGGAGGGGGTCAGCACTGGTCCCGCCTCTTGCTCTTGTCTTCACTGTGAGAGGGCTTGGTGGTGCTACCCTGACTGGACATCTTGGGGGACGGTCGTTGCACCAAAGGGAGAGTGACGGGTGAGAGTTGAGGGTAAAGAGGAGATACTGGAGGTGAATTCAAAGTATGTCCTGCCCCATCCCATCTGCTCATATTCCCTCATCGATGGGCAGGAGAGAAGCCAAGCAAAGGCGTGGAGTGCACCAGTGGGCGTGCAACACACACACACACACACACACACACACACACACTCCTGGGTACACAACCTCGGACCCCTCACCGCTGCCTGGTGACCAGATTGAGATAATGCCAAAGGGAAGCGTAGTAGCGACTGAGCTCCTCGGGGGAAGCGTCCCCGCTCGGGGCCTTAGGCTTGGAGGGGTAGCCCTCCACCAGAGACCCTAAGCAGGTCAGTAGAGCCAGTAGCACTGCAGCCGAGATGGTCCATGGCCTCCGAACAGTCATCATCTGCAGAGGAAGAGGGCAGTAGCTATCTCCCCACCTGCCTTCCCAACTCCCCTCCCATTCACCCACTGTAAGACCCCCAGGAGGAGCCAAAGGATTTTTGGATTCAGAGGTATAAGGTACCTTAGAGTCCAACCTTCTCATTTTACAGATGAGACACTAATTTGCTCGAGGTAACACAGATAATAACAAATACTTACACAGACTTAGGACCAGACACCTAAATACAAGCACAAACACACCCACATTCCCTTTTTTCCTATCCCAGATAGTACACCCGAGTGGCAGGAACTGACTGACTGGCCCACCTCCCCATCCTACTCTGGCTTTTCCTTACATTCACCCTACAAAATCCTTGTAATCAGAAGGAAGGAGGGGACCTCTTACCACAACCTTACCAGCCCCTGATACCATGCTCCTTATTCCCTCCTCACACCATACATGGCAAGACTCTCAGATTGAGGGAGCTCTAAAAGGACCATCTGGATCCTTTATCCCCAGAACACCCTATCCTCTATTAAAGACTCCCCACCTCTTGCCCCCTGTCTGGTTAGTGGGGGAGTCTCAGACCTGGGTGCCCTTCTCAGTCCCAGTTCCTCTCGTCACTCTCTTAGTCTCCTTACTCTCAGAGCTAAGGTCTCCTGCCATCCCACTCTCAGTTCCCCCCACTTCCATGGAGATGGTGGTCTCCTTCTGCCGCCCCCTCACCCTGCCCCCAAACTCTCCCTTGTTTGTACCTTGGTTAAGTACTTACAGTATGAATATGGGAGGTTCGGAGCAAGAAGGAGATAAAGCAAGAATGGAGTTAGTATATGGGGTTTTAGCGGTTTGCTGGGTCCAGTTGACTCCCTCCTGGGTTCTTTCCTCCTGGGGCTTATATTACTGCCTGGGAAGAAGGAGGGGAGGGGAAAGAAGAGGACAATTAAGAGAGAGGGAGGGGAAACAAGGGGGTGAGAAAGAGAGGGGGAGGTCCCTCCTTCCCCCTCTAACAGGATCACCTGACTTCTTCACCTATGTGGAGAAAGGTGCTATTGTTACCTCCTTAGGAACTGGGGTGGGGTAGATTGATAAAGACAAGTGCCCCTCTGGAGAGGAGCCCCTGATCTCATCCTATCTCCTCCACTCAGCTGAACAAAGAAAGGACCAGGTGTGGTTAAGGTTTAGAATCTATAGGGTGAGTGCACTGCTTTGAATTCTCTCCAAACCTGCTTCTCCCAACACAGCTGTCCCTTCCCAGAAAGATCTCCAACAATGAGAAGAGAAGGAATCAGACCAGCTGGCTTCTAAGGTCTTATTCCAACATTTATTCAGCAAATTGAGGTGGGAAAAGGAGAGAAAACAGAGACTCTTTTAGGAGAGGGAGCACCACTGAAGCATGGAAAAGGAAGGTTTCTTTTACGTTGAGGTTGGGGAATGGATTGAATAACTTTTTGGCCCCATGACTTCATTTGGAAAGAAGGAAGTGCCAGGTGTCAGGCCTAAAGGCCCTTGCAAATGTCCTCTCTCCAAAAGGGAACAAGTATTTATTACCTTACCGGGCGCTGTGCTAAGTGCTTCACAAATACTGTCTCATTTGATCCTTATGAAGGAAGTAAGCACTACCATTATCAACATTTTACATTTAAGAAAACTGAGGCAGAAAGTGTTTAAGTGACTTGCCCAGGATCACACAGTAAATGTCTGAGGCTAGATTTGAACTTGATTCTCCCTGACTCCAGATTCAGTGATCAATCCACTTAGCGTCTCTATATATACTAAGATATATGTGGTGGGCAGTAATCAACTTTACAAGTTTCCACTCCCAAAATAATTGCATCTTGGCTGAGACTGGTGCCAGTTAGGTACAAGCCAAGTAAAGGCAGACAAAGAGGTTGTCAATGATTGGAATCCTACGCGGCCAGCCATTCAACACCACCTTCCTAAGGAATGGTGAGGCCAACTAAAAATACTGCCCTTTTCAAGGGAAGAGGACTATCTATCTAAGATTTGAACACAGCACTGAAGAGTGCTAAGCATTCAGATACTTGGGATATTCCCCCAAGACTTATGAAGAATAAGAAATTACTCACTCCAGCCCCTCACTTCACTTCCCAATCCAGCCCAACTTATACTGAGGTCTGAAAACAAGAATTACACCAGGAATGTTCAGGAGATTATGTCACCATTAAAACAATGACACCACACTAACAAGCCTAGACCCTGATATCCTAGTTTCTAAATAAGTAAGACCATCCCACCTGTGTGGAGAAGCCAGATGGCAAATTCAGCACCTTCAACAGCTACTTTGGAGCTATGGGAGATTTGGAGAAGATGGGTGATACAGGGGGACCATAGTTGTGTATCTGCTTGACATCAAAGCAGCCAGTGAATTTCTAGAAAATGCATAATGATTACATTAAAATAATTAATTCAGTTTTCCATTTTCCATTCTGCCAGGACATCCTGTGTACAGAACTGGAGTCTGAGCTAATAGGAAGCTAATAGTCAGGCTAACAGACTGAGAGATCAAGATAAAGACAGAGGAGCTCCATGTGGACACCCGGCTAGAGCGCTCGGCCGAGTGGCGCAGGGCGCAGGCCCGGGGGGGGGGGGGGGTGGGGGGGTGTACGCCATGGTGGAGTCGCAGCAGCTGCGGGTGCAGGAGGCAGTGGACACCATGGTGAAAGGGCTGGAGCAGGAGAATATCCGTAAGATGCAGGGTACCATGTTCCGGTGCAGTGCCAGCTGCTGTGAAGATACCCAGGCCTCCATGCAGCAAGTTCATCAGTGCATTGAACGCTGCCATGCTCCCTTGGCCCAGGCACAGGCCCTTGTGACCAGTGAACTGGAGAAATTCCAGGACCGCCTGGCTCGATGCACCATGCATCAATGGCACCATGCATCAATGACAAAGCCAAAGACTTGATGGATGCTGGGAGCAAGGAGCAGCAGGTGAAGAGGCAGCTAGAGTCCTGTGTGACCAAATGTGTTGATGACCATATGCACCTCATCCCTACCATGACCAAGAAGATGAAGGATTCCCTGGCATCTATTGCAAAATAGTCATTGTCAGTAGTCATCTGGGGTGGGAAAATGGGTCTACTTGTAAAAATGTATGGAAATTTTTACCATTCAGTGAAAATTTAAGAATGAAGAAATTGAGGCTGATAGCAAGTCTAAGAATACCTTTATGGGAATTTTACATCTGCCTCTGGACTCTGTTGATTCCATTATATGTTTTAGCCCATAGGTGAAGACATGGAAGAAACTGGTTCTCAGATTTGGATTGGAGGCAGCATGGAAGGCTGATAGTACCCAGGTCCATCCCTTCAGTGAAGTTGCCCTCTGTTCTATCTGTTGGAGCCCTTAATGGCTTTCAGCTGGTTCTGAGGTATTCCATTCCTAGAAGCTGGAATAACCCTTTGGGTTTATAGGTATTAGCAGTTCTCTTCCCCAACCTACATCCCATTTTGTATGCATCCCTGAGGTAGCCCTCCACTTTTGTTTAGTGCCAACTTCACACCCACCTGATTGAACCATTTCCCATAGACCAGAAAGCAGCAGCCATGAGTTTACTACTGATTGGAAAAGAGAAGCACAGTTGTGCTTTTCTCCCCAGTAAAAGAACCTGGCATTCAGAGAGGAGTCTGGGGAAAGAGGGTTACTTCGATTAGAGCTCTGAGCAGCTGCCGGGTTATCTTTCCTTTGATGAGGACAGTGCTCACATGAGCTATCAGCTGGGACACCAAGGAAGAACATGAATGGGAAATCTCTCACCAGGCATGTGAAGCTCAGGTTCCTTCACACTGGCTTTTCCAGGACTGCTGCTCAGGTTACTTTTTCTTGCCCTTCTGGAAGGTATTACAGGGGCAACACTTCATTTAGAGTGTTTTGTGAGACTAACATGAAACGGTTTTGAGTGAAGGCCAAAGAAAGTCTCTCTTTGCTTGCAGAACAGTCTTAAGGCTCTTGTTTAATGGAATCATAGATGACTGGTTTGGGGGAAACTTAGATTTCCCCAAAGGAGAAAAGATGTGATACCTGACCCTGGCCCTCTTCAACAGAAACAGCTTGTTGAGATGACTCTCTTAGGACAGGGAAGGGGAGGAAGACAACTTAAATTTCTAAGCAGGTTGCAAAGGAGAGCTTTTGTTTACCCTGGAGTACAGGAGGCAGTGTGCACCAATTATCCAGTTATCACTTGCTTAAAACTTTGAGCAACATGTTAGTACCAGGCCTTGTGTTGGAAAAGATCTTGTTCTCTTTATACCAACTTCTTACTGAATGCGATTAACATAGCCTTTCTGTTCAGTGTTTCAAGGCTATGTGATATTTTCCTAGTGGTTTGATAAAAAAATTAATTGATTTAAAAAAAAAAGATAAAGACAGAAAGTGAGAGAAACAAAAACAGAGACAGACAAAATGAACAGAACTAATAGATTGAGAGAAAGGGAGAGCAGAAACTAAGTATCAGTCAAGAGAGGAATGGAGAATGAGATAAGGATTTCAATAGAATTAACAAAACAAACAGAATTAAAAGTCAAGAGATAGTAAAACAGATCAGAAGTAAGGAGACATATCAAAGATATGTATTACACACACATAGAAGAAGAAACAGTGACCAAAATGTAGAAAATATCTGGAACAAAGCCCTAAAATATAGATTTTATTGGGTATGGGATGGGAGAAGGGTTCACAAGGATGAAAGGGAAGGACAGTCTGGTCTGCCTCACAAGAGTTGATGAGGAGAGCATCTGGAGACAGACAAGGACACTCTTACTTCAACTCTTTAGCTGAGCAACAAATCCTTCCCCATTCACTCAGGACACACTCTTAATATGACTGAGAAGATGTAACTGTTGACATCTCATGTCCCATCCTGGAGAAAAAAAAGAGGTTTTAGGGAATCCTCAGTTCCTCTAGAGAAGGGATTTTTAACTTTTTGGGGGCTATGGACCCCTCTGGTATTCTGGTGAAGCTTATCTTGTGAACCCTTCTCAAAATAATGTTGTTAAATACATAAAATATATGAATCTATAGAGGAAACCAGTTACATTGAGAAAAAGTGATCAAAAAAATTTTTAAACCAAGTTCATGAAACAATCGGCCCTTAGGGAGAAATGTTGGGAGCAATTAGGATTACATTATCCAGCCCTCTGTCTCTAGGCAGGTTTGTGACTACAACATTCAAGCCAGATGGCTGTTGGTCCTATTTTTAAAGCTTTCCAGGGATTCCAATTCTAGGGCTCCTTTTAATTACCTGTTTCTGAGTCAAATCACTGATTTTCTGGAAATTATTCTTTTTCAGTGAATTGTGTCATACGGATTGAACATATCTCTCTTGCACAGCCCAGTACTAGGTTCTGGGCTCTGATAAAGGATCCCACCTGCAGGGAGGTCCCAGTCTGATGAAGGAGATCCAGTCCTTGTCCTCAGGGAGCTCCCTGAAGGGAGAGGCAGGACACTATCCTGAGAGCATCAGGACAGACACTGTCACTGAAATAAGAGCAGATGAATTAAATATGGATTGTGTATGCCATTGTTGGGGATGATGAGGAAGGAGTAACAAGATCAATCAGGTAAGGGATTCTGAGGTATAATAAGACATAGTGAAGCAAGCATTGGAAAGAGAAGAAGGAACATAGCTTGGCTGAAATCCACCAAGATGCTATGGAAAATTTCCCCTCCCAACAAATTGGTAATGTACCTAAGGGCAATGTTCGTGTCCCAATTTCCTTGAAAGAACGCTCTGAATCAATATTCAAAGGTTCTATAATATCCTCAGTCTAGGAACTTCCCCCTACCAATGTCCTTAACTTGTCCTTAACTTTTAAAAAGATATTAAAATAAATAAATAAAAGCTAGCATTTATATGAATACCTACTATTTGCCAGGTGCTTTACTTATATATTATCTCATTTTATCCTCACACCAACCATGGGACATAGGTGCTATTATTATCCCCATTTTCCAGATGAGGAAGCCGAGGTTACGTGACTTACCCAATGTCTCACAACTAATAAGCATCTGAAGACAGATTTTAACTCAGGTCTTCCTGACTCTAGGCCCAGTGCTCTGTCTACTGTGTCACCAATCAAATGGCTCTGGAGGAGAAAGTGAGGCTGGTGACTTTGCATAGCCCTCCCTCACACAAATCCAATTCACTTGCAAGTCATGGCATCACCTTTCTGATATCATGGTCCTCTTCAAGAATGAGGGACAAACAACAACAACAATCTGTCTCATCAAAAGCAATCAATGAACACAAAATAAAAAATTTTAAATAACAGAAAAAAGTTTCAATCCACTCTGTATTTATGTTCTAATTTATTTTATTTTATTTTATTTTTGGAGAGGGAAGATAAGGCAATTGGGGTTGAGTGACTTACCCAAGGTCACAAGCTAGTAGGTGTGTCTAGTATCTGAGGTCGAATTGAACTCAGGTCCTCCTGACTCCAGGGCTGGTACTCTATTCGCTGTGCCACCTAATTGCCCCTGTTCTAATTTGTATATGTTGTCAATCCCAATACTCATTAGAATGTTAAGTTACAGAGGGCAGGAATTTTTTTTTCTTTTTCCTTGTCTCTTGATACAGCACAGTGACTGGCACATAAGAAAGCACTTAATAAAAGCTTGTTTATTGATTGACAAAAATAACTTAGTAATTAAGTCTCAGAGAAGCTCAGTGATTCACCCATGGTCACACAGCTAGCAAGTGTCAGAAGGGGGATTTCCCAATTCCAAGTCTAGCACTCTCTCCACTAAGCTGTGCTGTACCATAAAAACCGACTGAGAGTCTCAACTCTTTTTAAAGTTTTAGTTGACCTTGGTGGGTTTCAGCTTTAAAATATAGCTGGGTATTGTGAGGCCTCAATTAGGGACATAACATTAAAGTAGCTGATAGGAGGGTAGAAGAAGGGCCTGGACCAGATGGATAAGCAGTACCTACAGGGCCAAGACATGGAAAGAGCTATTAGGTTTCTGGTTTTTGTAAAAATAAGGGCAAGCAGGTGGTGAGAGGGCACTGTGTAGGTAGAGACTGACACAGTGTACAGCAAAAGACACAGGAGGGGGACAGAACAAAGAAGAGAACATTCTGTATACCTGAGTCTGAAGACAGGAAAGAGGGCCATCTCTGAAAGGTTTTGCTAATTACCTGGAGAAGGGAGGAAGAGATTTTTTTTTTGAGGGGGGAAGGCAGGGCAATTGGAGTTAAGTGACTTGCCCAAGGTCACAAGGCTAGTAAGTGTTAAGTGTCTGAAGCCAGATTTGAACTCAGATCCTCCTGACTCCAGGGCCAGTACTCTATTCACTGTGCCACCTAGCTGCCCCGAGGAAGAGATTTAATAAGAAAGAAACTGGCTCCTCCAGAGGCCAGAATCTAGAAATGGGGTTGGGAGGTTATAAAACATGGCGGCAGAGAATAGAAGATGGGCTATCTGGTCAGAACCATGGTAAAAAGAAAAAATAAAAGCAGTCCATAGATGTGACTTCATCAGCCTCTCCCCATGTAGGTTGGTGACTCAACTCTTTGAGTTGCTTGAGGCATTGGAGAGTGAAGTGTCTTGGCCAGGATGACACACTTAGTTTGTGTCAGAACCTAGATCTTCCCAATTCCAAGATCATGTGGCCTCTAACATGTAGATAGCCCTTCACAGTATATAAGGGGCTTTTCATACACTACCTTATTTGATCCTCACAACAACTCCATAAGGTGGGCACTACAGGTGAAGCCAAAAAGCAGCTAGTACTGCACCACCTAGGTCTTCCTCAAATCCAGGTCTGGTGCCCCATTTGCTGTTCTGGAGCAGCTAGGTAGTGCAGTGGTTAGAGAGCTGGACCTTGGGTCAGGAAGACCTGAATTCAAATCTGACCTGACACACTAGCTGTGTGTCCCTGGGCAAGTCACTTAACTCTGTTTGCCTCAATTTCTCCATCTGTAAAATAATCTGGAGAAGGAATTGGCAAACCACTCCATCCAGTAGCTTTGCCAAGAAAACCTCAAATGGGTCATGAGACACAATCAAGCAACAACAAAAACAGATTAAGAAGCTGAGGTTTCAGGGGCGGCCAGGTAGCACAACAAGTAAGAGCACCGGCTCCAGTGTCCATATGACCTGGGGATCGAATCCAGGATCAGACACTTAGCACCCACCCAGAAACACCTGGCCGTGTAACCTTGAGCAAGTTACTTAACCCCAATTGCTTAAAAAAAAAAAAAAAGAATCTGAGGTTTCAGGATCATAGGTTCAAAGAAAGTGTAGTGAGAGCAAAATCCTAATCCCTTCCCCATGCAAGATGGACCAGTTTGGGTTTGTTTGTTTTTTTTTGTGGGGGGAGGCAAGGCAGTTGGGGTTAAGTGACTTGCCCAAGGTCACACAGCTAATACGTATTTCAAGGTTGGATTTGAACTCAGGTCTTCCTGACTCCAGAGCCAGTGCTCTATTCACTGCATCACCTAGCTGCCCCCAATGGAGCAGTTTTTTGTTGGTTTTTTGTTTTTCCTAAAAAGTAACAAAATTGTTCCCAGAACTTCATTAGCCCAGGGAACAACCACTTAAGCTGTGCTTCCCTTGATGCAGCCTCTGGACATATTGTCTTCATTCCCAGTTCTGAAAGGGCATAAAAAGGCCCACCTATGACGAACTGAGGCCCTTCAGACTTGGAAGATGCCCCAAGATGCCAAGAGTTGTCACTCCCTGCCCTGCTGACCAGATGTGTTTCCAGCTATACAAGTCTACCCAAGCTAAGTACAGTAGTACTCATATTGAATATCCTTTCTATGCTATGGCTTAGTGATTTAAATCTAAATAAGTTTAGAACTTAAATCTTGTCTACCTTTGTTAACTTTCAAATGATCTAAAATTATATCTTTTTATTCCAATGAACCTGAACTAACAGAGAGTACTTACCTGAGGCAGGTCCTTTCCTAACAGATAGGGATATAGATTTAGAGTTAGAAGTGACCTTAGAATCTTTCAAATTTGGTCCCTTCATTTTGTCTATTCTGTTCAGTCATGTCAGTCGTGTTCAACTTTTTGGAGTTTTCTTGGCAAAGATGTTGGAGTGATTTGCCATTTCCCTTTTCCAGCTCATTTTACAGATGAGGAAACTGAGGCAAATAAGGTTAAGTGACTTGCCTAGGGTCACACAGCTAGTAAATGTCTGAGGCCAGATTCGAACTCACGTCTGGAGCAGGGCCACCTAGACATTTCATTTTAAATGTGTTGCATTACACAAATCTTTCCATTTGGAAAAAGTCGCAATTTGCAAGGTAGTATTTTGCTAGTCTTTACGGCAATGTGAATTATAATAAAATGATATATTTTACAAGCAATTTTGATTTGTTTTTCATAGGTTCTTTAAATTTTTATTGTATATTTTTTTTTAAGAAGAAATGTTTTATTTACCTACTTCAGAGACAACTAGGTGGCACAGTGGATAGAGTTTTGGGCCTATAGTCATGAAGATCTGAATTTAAATCTGTCCTCAGACACTTACTAACTGGGTGACTCTAGACAAGTCACCTAACCTCTGTTTGCCTCAATTTCCTCCACTACCTCTCAGGGTTGTCATGTGGACCAAATGACAAAATGGCCAAATCTGTAAAGTGCTCAGCACAGAGCCTGACACAGGTCAATGTCTTAATAAATGCTTATTCAGAGGCAACTGGGTGGTGCAGTGAGTAGAGCACCGACCCTGAAGTCAGGAGAACCTGAGTTCAAATCTGGCCTCAGACACTTGAGGCACTTACTAGCTGTGTGACCTTGGGCAAGTCACTTAGCCCCAATTGCCTTGCCTTCCCTCCTCCAAAAATAAATAAATAAATAAATGCTTATTCGCTTCCCCTTCCCCACTTCACCTAAGTCCAGAGGGCGGTTTCATGTTTAAAAAGAAAAAGACTTCTTCAAACAGCATAAACCATGTACCACCTATTGCACGATGTCCTTCCTCTCTGCTGTGTCAAATGCCAGGCATTCTGTAAGGATTGATTCCAGATACTCTCATTATTCCACCCCTGGCCTTGAAGCCACTATCAAGGTGAAAGGCTATCCCACTGTTTCTCCAAGGCTGGAGCCAAGCATTTGAGGTCCAGGAGATCTCTTCTCAAGCTTTATGGACCAGAGAATATCCATGGCATCCCAAGGCACCCATCTGTTGTTGTTCAGTCATTTAGGTTGCCTCTGATTCTTTGTGACCTCATTTGGGGTTTTCTTGGCAAAGATAATGCAGTGGTTTGCCATTAGCAATTCTCAGTGTCAGGCCTGCTTCTAATTCTACTGTTCTCTGGCCCGTCCTCCAAAAAGGTAAAATGTTCAAAGGGGTAGAAAAGGCTCAGGCTGCTGGGAAGACTTCCTTTTACATGTCTAGCACAAAGTTGTAGTAAGTAAGTCAAAAGCATTTATTAAGCACCAGTCTCTTCGTTAAAGGCTAAGGCTACAAAGAAAGGCAAAAAACAAGCCCAACTCCCAAGGAGCTCACAGTCTATTGGGAGAGGCAATAAGCAAACCAGATACTCAGTGTATGTTAGAGATAACCCCAGAAGGATGGCACTAAGATTAAAAGGACTGGGAAAGGTTTACTGTAGAAAGTGGAAGTTTAACTGGGACTTGAAGGAAGCCAGGGAAGCAAGGAGGTAAAGATGAGGAGGAGAAAGTTCCAGGCATGGGGGAACAGCCTGAGAAAATGCCCAGAGTCTGGAGATGGAGTGTCTTTCTTATTCAGGAAATAGCAAGGAAGGGGAATCTAGGTGGCACATTGGATAGAGACTCATCTTCCTGAGTTCAAATCTGGCTTCAGACTCTTACTAGTGATGTGACCCTGGGCAAGTCACTCTTTGCCTCAGTTTCCTCATCTGTAAAATGAACTGGAGAAGGAAATGGCAAACCACTCCAGTATCTTTTGGGAAAACTCCAAAATGGGGTCATGAAGAGTCAGATATGACTGAAATGACTGAACAACAACAATTCAAGACAAAAGATGGATGTTCAATAATTTTTTTTTAAAGTTTGGGGGGGGAAAGGAAATAGCAAGGAGGCTAATGTCACTAGATGATAAATAGATAGAGAAGAGCTATTCATCCTTCAATTTTCAAAGAGGACCAATGATATCACAGGATGATGTCTTGACTTATTCATGGATTGGATTTGAGTGAAGCAGAGATGCACAAAGTCAACAGCCTTACTCTCTCTTCCTGAGACCTTGAATTCCAGTGGAATGACAAAAGTCAAGAATACTTGCTATGGCCCAGGATACAGTGAATGGCCTTGCCATCTGTGATGCCTGACCAAGCTCTACGTGCTTCACAACACCTATTTCAGCCACCTTCAGCCATTGAAACATTGTTCTCATCCACCTATTCCACCTAGGGAAGTCTTCACGTGCTTGGGGTAGACACCCCTCTAACTCACTGACAGGTCTGAGACTTATCAGTGCCCCTCAATCTGGTATAGCCCATCTGCTGAGATAGCATATCAGGACGTGGCCACTGAGAATTGGGAGAAGGTGGACACCAAAACTGAATGAGCCCCCACACCAGAGGTGCTTGTCCTCCTGAGCACTCCATATACCTCAGAGTAATGTACAAGAAGAGTGGAAGGGTAGGGAGGAGCCAGGTTATGAAAAGCTTTGAAAGCAAACAGGATTTACTACTTGATCCTAGAGGCAACAAGGGACCCCTGGAGTTAATTCAATGTGTAAAAAGAGAACATGTGTTGTGACATGATCAGACATGTTCCAAACAGCTAAGCCAATCAAAACAACCCAGCTTAAAAAGAAAGGGGGGGGGGGCGCAGTGAATAGAGCAATGGCCCTAGAGTCAGGAGAACCTGAGTTCAAATCCTGCCTCAGACACTTAACACAAAAAACTAGCCATTTGACCTTAGGCAAGTCACTTAACCCCAATTGCCCTACCTTCCCCCCTCCAAAAAGCAAAAACAAAATATCCCAGCTATCCAGGAGATGTTGATAGTCCCCTTCTCAAGGTTGTCAGTGGGCACTGTGCCACACTCTCAATAGAGAAGTAAGATCAAATCCCCAAACAAAGGCTTGTACCCTAAAGGTCATTACATTGATTAGCCTTCTTTAGATCACCCACTCCATTTCTTTGTTTAGTGAAAATCCAAAAGTGTCAGCCCACTTAGGATGAATCCACAACCTCTTGTTACCCTGGTATGGGGTGTATGAAAAATCTTTTCAATCACTATCCTTACACCCTTAACACTGATGAGGTGATGGATGTTCAATCTGACAAGATCGTGGTTCAATCATTTTCAGTTGTGTCCTACTTCGTGAACCCATTTGGAGTTTTCTTGTCAAAGATACTGGAGTAGTTTTTTCCATTTCCTTCTCATTTTACAGATGAGGAAACTGAGGCAAATGGGGTTAAGTGACTTCTAGAGTCACACACCTAGGAAGTATCTGAGGCTATATTTGACCTCAGGACCTCCAGACTCCAAGGTCAGCACTCTATCCAATGAGCTACCTAGCTGCCCCTCAATAAGGGAATGTATGGCAGAGTATTGCTTACTATGGAGGTGGAAAGTTTTAGGGGGTTTTTCCCAGAAGTTGATATATTTCCTGATTGAAATAGCTGAGTCTTTCTGGAACTGAAGCCTGATACTCCTGACATTGGAGACCATGTGGCTGCAGAAGGCCTCAGTCCGTAACCCATAGTGTGACAGATTGGTTAGGCTAAAACAGATGAGTTGGTTTCAGTCCATATAACCTTGTCCTTGCTCATAAAGTCATCTGACAGAAGAACTTAGGTGAGGATTCTGTATTTTGAATTCTAGAACTCATTATTTCCAAAGCTTTCAGTAACAATGCCCTGAAAGAATTTTCAGCTCCCTGCAAGAGGTTCAAGTCAACTGGGTCCAAAAGAACTATATCCCATGAAAATGCTGAGTCATCACTGATAATCTACGGAAATTTATGGAAAATGAGCACTACAAAGGAGCCACAGGACTGAAGAGGAAGTAGTATTCTGATTTTCAAATAAAAATGGGGGAGGGTAGTTTGAGTTGGCAAAATTCTAGAACATACTATTAAAAGAATGATTCACGATTATATAGAAAACGTTGCTGCTTAGTCATTTTTCAGTCCTGTGTCAGACTGTCCATGACCCTATTTGGTGTTTTGTTGGCAAAGATGCTGGAGTAGCTTGCCATTTCCTTTTCCAACACATTTTGAAGATGAGGAAACTGAGGCAAACTTAACCCAGTGACTTGCCCAGAAGTCACACAGTTGTTATGTGTCTGAGGCTGGATTTGAACTCAGAAAAATGAGTCTTCCTGACTCCATGCCTGGCATTCTATCCACTGTTCTACCACCTACCGTGTTTCCCCAATAAGACACTGTCTTATTATTTTTTTGGACAGGAAAACACCAGAGGGCTTATTTTCAGGGGAGGGCTTATTTTAATGAACATTGACAGCAATTTTAATAAACAGTTAAATGTGAACAAAAAATGTACCTTTATTCAATAATGAATTCAATAAAGAACAGGATGACACGCTCACTGCTGCAGCTCTGATTGGATGCAGCTCAGAGCGAGGCGTGCGTTTCACCTGGGGGGGGGGACAGGGACGGTGCATACAGAGGGTATCGTAATGTAGTGTGTAGCGCAGGGGATCACCTTCACTATAGTAGCAATCTCAATAGGGCTTATTTTCGGGAGAGGGCTTATTTTAGAGGAATCTTACACAGTAAGGGGAGGGCTTATTTTTGGGATAGGTCTTATTATCGGGGAAACACGGTAGTGATCACTAAAGTTCAACATGGTTTCATCAAGAATGGATCATGCTAAATTAACTACATTTCCTATCTTTTGTTTTTGCCGTATTTACTAGACATGTAGACAAAGAAAATGTCACTGACATAATATACCTCTGTAAGGATAGCTAGACTTGGAGATATTTAGCTTAGCAAGATAATTATCTACTCTCTCTCTAGCCCCCATTCTTGGTGGGGGGAGGGGTAACTCCCAAATCTTCTCTTCAGTTACAACTCTCTGTCTCTCTCTCTCTGTCTCTGTCTCTCTCCCTAAAGTATACCCTGCACTCCATGGTAAAAGAGAGAGGGTGTTCTCAAAACTATTAAGAGAAATGGCACAGTAAGGAGGAGATAGGCACGGAAAACTTCAGAAATAAGAACAGACCAGCAGGATCATTTTGAAAGTAACATATAGAATTTATTATATACTTTTGTATTAAAAAAAAGGAAGCCATATGACATAGAAATACAGTTTCATATAGAAATCCTCTTCTTATCTTCTGCTGTGTGCATGAAAATGCTTTGGTGTTGAAGTTTGGTTAATTTGTGAGATAGGAAACAATGGTGGAGGCTTGGAAGTAGTTGTGTGTAGTGAGTAGTAGAAGTGGATGCCCTCCAGTAGGGTTATCCCTAAGACACTGACAGCAAGCTGCACCATGGCAACCCTTCTGGGTATCCTGGACCTGCCAACATGAATAAAGGTTAGATAAGTGAGTCACCCCAGAAAGAGAAGAGAGGACATGTTTAGCTCCATGACTCTTCCTATCCTTGTCCTCTAGCTTCTTGACTTTCTCTCCATAATGTGGGGGAGGAAGTCCCCCTTCTGTGCATATTGAGATAAGTGATAAATGGAACAGCTATCTTTTCCAAGTGTTAACAGTTAATGGGTAAGCAAGGAACTAGAACAATCAGCTGCAGGGCACTAGATGAAGGGGAATCTAGATGTCTAGAGAAGCAGAGATGATTTAGATAAAGAAAGGAGTGCATTAATGGAGAGGAATCCTCTCTCTGAAGACCAGGTCACTTAAGTAAGCAGGAAGACCCTGAGGAATGAGTCTTGGAATGTCTGCTTCTGCTGGGACAAGACCCAGGGGCAAGAAGGACCCCATTTCCTGAGAGGTCAGGGAAGCTAGTACTCTGCTGAGAATGGGGGTAGAAGCACAGAAACAGGAAGAATAGAATCCAGATCTCATGTTTGCAAAGCAGTGATTTTCATCATCCTACTTTTGGTCTATACCCTCAAGCATCTCCCCAATGGTAGTTAAGTAGGTTTTATTGCCCAAAAGGGACTGCTGAGGTGAAAAGATAAGAGAATGAAACAGGCCAGAAATCACTCAAAAGAGGTAGAGGCCTTGATTCATAGCAGCAACATGGCAGGGGAGGCCAGAAGATAAACACTTCCACACAATCTCTCCTGATCTCCCTCCTCATCCTTCTCCTCTCCCTTCCTATCTCTGGCTCTTTCCTCTCTCACCCTATCTCCACTTCTCTGTTTTTCCATTTCTCTTCCTCTCTGCCCCTGTCTCTTCTTACTTTCTCCTTCATTTCCCTCCATCTCTCCTCCATTTCTTATCTCCTTCCTCCACTTATCTTTCCTTATCCTTCTCATCTCTCTCTTCTATTTATCTCTCACCATCTCTTCTTATTTCTTCTCCATTTCTCTCTCTTCCCCATGTTTTCTCATCTCTCTCCTCCATTTATCTCTCCCCATCTTTTTTATCTCTCTTCTCCCTTTCTCTTTCTCTTCTCATCTCTTCTCATCTATCTTCTCCATTTATCTCTCTTCCCATCTTTTCTTATCTCTCTCCTCCATTTATGTCTCTTTATATCTCTTCTCATCTCTCTTTTCCAGCTCTAAATCCCTGATCCTAAAATCTCTCCTAATTACCCTTTCCAAGTCTTTTCTCTTCTTTCTCCCAATTGTGCTTCTCATCTCTCTCCCTTTCCTTTCTTTTTTCCTTCTTTCTCTCTCCCATCTAGGACCCCTGAGCTGGTAAGAGTCAGTTATCCCCTGAGAATATGCTCCAACATTTCTTCTCCCACACCAATCTTTTCCCCATCTATCTTCCTCCCTGCCCTCCACCTTTTTCACTACCCCTTTCCCACTGAGGAAGGCTCTGGATAAACTATCCTGGGGCAGGATATGAATATGTGCTGGGGAGGGGAGAAGGGGATTAAAACCACTTCATATCATTTACTCTTTTCCTCTTTAGCATCTCCATTAGTTCTGAGTCCCATGGAAAAGTCATTAGTCCTAACTCTATCAGATGAGACATCCATCAGCAACTGGAGAGCAGGGAGGGGGGGAGAAACAAGAGAATGATTGCCTCCCATCTGCATTACAGCCGGCTGCCCAGGATGAACATGTCAGGGACATCTGGGCAGGGAACGGAGGGGCCTCTGGATTTGCCATGCTCTAAATCATGACATCTGGAGCCCTCCCTAACTCTTCCCTTTAACCTCATTATCCTCACCTGCTTCCTGGCAAGGGAATGGGAAAAAGATGGGTGTGGGAGAAGAAAGGTCAGAGCATATTTTCAGGGGGCTGCCGACTATCAACAACTCTGATTGGCCCAGCCAATGAAGGCGTCAGCCCCTAGGTACTCAGAGTCTTTGGGGGAGGACAATGGCCCCCATCCCTTCTCTCCTGGGCTTTCTACATATGCCTCTTCTCTGGGCAGAAGCCAGGCAACCACTATCTCCAAAAGCCTCACAGATCCCATCTTCTTGGAGCTTGGAACATAGCAGAGAGGGAAATTGAGGCCTCCTGGATCCAAGAGATTCCTTGTTAGATGTGCCCTAGGAGGACGGAAAATCAGACCCCAGTAATCCAAACAATGATTGGAGCATTATATTGCTTCAGGCACATATAATCTTTCATACACACCATTTACTAAGTAGGTGTATATGACTAAGTAAACACAGTAACGCATGGGTACAATCACACTCATACTCCCCCCCCTCCATACATATAACCACCTAAACTCCTTTTCTCTCTCTGTCCCTGTGTCTCTCTCTCTCTCTCTCACACACACACACACACACACACACACACACACACACACACACACACGAAGAAGAGCCTGGCCTAAACCCAGACTATAGACCCCAAAGTGATTATAATTCTCTATTCTCCAAGTCCTTACCCCCATGTTCCAAGGAGTACACACTGACCTCTGGGACCTCTTTCAAGTTATTTACCACTATTGAGAACCCATGAATCAAGGACACCTCTGGCCAGGATGGGGGATGAAGGGTGAGAGGAAAGGAAACCTGGGGCCCCTACACTTCTTGAGGTGAGAGGAGTATGTTTGCCAAGGTAAGTGGCATGTGTGTACAGAGCTGAACCAGAGATGTAACCATCCTGGCCTTATCTCCTGCAAACACCACTCACCTTCCAATTCACAGCTCCCCACACCTGGAATAGTTTTATAGATGGTTTTCTATGTGCTCATTAACTCCTTAGTCCGGAAAATCCTTATCTTATCCACCCCATCAAAGATAACAGACTAGCTAACCTGGGTGGGAGGACCAAGGGAGCTGGGAGTGCCCTAGAGTTCCTATTGTGGGACCAAGTACCACCACCACCTTCCTTATTTCAGCCAAATTTTCAGTGCCTCAGTTTCTCAATGGAATTGGAACATGGAGTATTTGGACAAGCCAGTCTCTGAGTTCCTTTCCAGTTATGGAAATGTGTTCCAGAATTCTCAAGAGTTGTACCCCTGGGGTGGCTAGGTGGCACAGTGAGTAAGAGCTCCGGCCTGAGTCAGGAGGACCCAAGTTCGGTTCCCTCCTCAGACACTTAACACCCACACAAAAAAAACTTGTAACCTTGGGCAAGTTACTTAACCCCAATTGCCCTCCAAAAGGCAAAAAAAAAACAAAACTCCACCACACACACATTATACCCCACCAGTTCACCACCTCCTTCTCCAGCTCCCTGATATGGAACTGAGTTCACAGAACAGAGACAGGCATTATGCAAAGTTTAAGACCGACATGTCTAATTATAAAACCAGTTACCAAGACAGCTAGGTGATGGATACAGTGAGCAGAGATTGGATCTGGAAATCAGTAAGACTTGAATTCAAATTTGACTTCACACACCAGTTAGTTGTATGACTCTGGGAAAGTCACTTAACCTTTGTTTTGCCCGTTTTCCCATCTGTAAAATGGGAATAATGATAGTACCTATCTCCCAGGGTTGTTGTAAGAATCAAATAAGATGTTAATGGTAAAGAGTTTAGCATAGTCCCTGGCACACAGTAGGTTTTATATAAATGTTAGTTATTATTATAACAGTAATTATTATTAAGCAGAGACAGACATTAGGCAAGACTTAAGACAGACATGTACTTAATTCTAACACCAATACTGAGGCAACTGGGTGATGCAGTAGATAGAGTGCTGAACTTGGGAGTCAGAAAGACCTGAGTTCAAATCCTGTCTCAAATATTTACTAGCTGTGTGACCCTGGGCAAGTCACCTATCCACTGTCTCAGTTTCCTCATCTGTAAAATGAAAATCAAGATAGCACCTGTCTCCCAAGATTGTTGTGAGGATAATATGAGATGATATTTGTAAAGCACTTTCCCAACCTTAAAGGGCTACATAAATGCAAGGTATTATTATAGTTTTTACTAACCAGAGCTACAACCAAGACTATTTTCACCTGGTGCAAAAACTAAAGAAGTAGTATCTGACCCTAGTCTCATGTGGGGTTGTTGTTGTTTGTCCTTCATTCTCAAAAAGGACCATGACATCAGGAAGCTGATGCCATGGCTTGCAAGTAAATTGGATTTAAGTGAGGCAGGGCTGTGCAAAGTCACCAGCCTCACTTTCTCCTCCAGAGCTATCTGGGTCCAATGGCAAGATAAGGATGATGGGGGATGGCCCAGTTTTAAGGTCTTTGTCCATTGGAATGGCTCAATCACTGTGATTATGTTTGTATTAGTGGTCTCTTGCAGAAACCATGTAGGGTTATGTAATGGAAATGGGAATTTAAAGATCTTCCCTGCCCCTTAATAGACCTAGGGGGGGAATTTGAAGACCTCCCCCACTTTGAAAGTAAACTCTGCCCCCTAATAGGCTGAATGCAATCACATGGAGCCTGTGATGGAGGGAATTTGCTGAAGGGAAGCAGAGCTCACAGGAAGCTGGTAGAGCCAGCCAGATGGTGGGGGAGAGAGAGGATGATCAGGCAAGGAGTCACATAGGCTTGTGAGTAGATATTGATCTTGTATTAGTTTGTGGGAAGGTTGAAGGATGCTGTGGCTCTCAGTGTTATTATGGTTTCTGAATATTTTTGGTACTATGATGGAATTGGCTCACTGGTGTTTTCTGGTATCTAAATAAATGCTTTAGTTCTATCCTCTATGTGGAGAGCTTGGTATATTTTGCAATCAAACATCATGAAATACTTATAGTCACAGTCTTTATTGTAATCATGGGTGCTGTAAATATTGCATTGGCACTACAGGTTACAGGCCTTCAAAGGACCTCAGGATAAAGGGTGAGAAAGGCAGACAACGTGAGGAGAAACTGTGCCCTTGCGGGAAGGAGTATGACCCACCATGTCAGTCATGAATGAATGAATGAAAAAGCATTTATCAGGCACTATGTGTAAAGCACTGTGCTAAACCCTGGGGATATAGACAGAAAATTGAAGACAGTTTCTGCTTTCCAGGACCTCATTCTTGACTGTAATTCAAATGGAACAGTATCCTGGTTCTTAGGGTGTGGCAGTAACACCTCCTCTATCCAGTCATCTCAACTGATGAAATGTGACATTAAAAAATTCAAGAGACGTAGTTTCTGGGTAATTTAATCACATTATTGATTAGGCTGGCATGTTTATTAATAAAAAGAGATCAATGACATTCTTGAAAGCCCCTCAAGCTAGTGGGCTCACAGTTTATATGCCCTTAGAAGAGTGGGCATTCCTGAGGATGCAATCAACTGTAGTTACCAATGAGAGAATGAATATTACAATGAGAGGTAGGCGGTATTAAAATAAGGGTCTTAGGTCAAGTCTAAGTCAAAGAGATTTATCAATATACATATCAAAGAGGGAATCCACTTCTACCCCAGACCTAACTGAGAACACTAAGAACTGTAATCCTCCCATTAACCTAAATTTAGCATTTTTTTGAGTCTGATTTGATCTTAGCCTGGGGAAGTCTTTGCCCAAGATTTCCCACACTGGTAGATTTCTGGATGAGTAAGTAGAAAAGGGGAAAAACCTTGGTCTGGATTCAATAATTAGTTATGGAGTCAAGGAGTATAATTAATAATAATAATAATTAGTCAAGGAGAAATAATCATTTCTCTCTGCAGTTTCTGATGTTAAAGGCAAGAACTTTGTTTTCTTGCTCTTCTGTAACTGTCTATAGCACCCAAAGAAACAGTTGCCAGGATGTGATCACCAAAAGGATTGCTTCCTAGAATAATCATTTTGGGGACTGGGCTAGAAGAAATGATGGGAGGGAGAGGAAGAGTTACCACTCCCAAGGCTCTTAGGCTCAGGATTCTAGGCTATCTCTATCTAGGTCTGAGGGGAGGTGGTGGTGTTGAAGTTTAGGGGTGCTGGGACCCGGAAATAGCAACACCCAGGTCCTGCCTGAATGAATTCTACCCAAGCCTTCTTTCAGCCAAAGAAAAACAAGGTTTATTAAAAAGTCACCATACTGGCCAGACTCTTAAGTGATCTGAGCATTTATGTCACCTGTATCAACAAGCAGGTCAGACTGAATCTGGCCTTGGCCAGCTTCTTAAGGAATTTGAACACTTCTATGGAAACAAGATGGATCTTATATTCAGAAAGACTGTGGGAGGGATCTAGGGTTGGTCAAGTAGTCTAGAGGAAGGGTCTAAGGAGGATCTTGATGAGAATGGCCAATAGGATGCGGTGACTATAAGGTAATAGAAAAGGGCCCGAACCACCAGAGACCTGGACCACATGGCCAAGGGAGAATGAGGTCTAGATGGGATCTAGGGTGGGACCAGGGATAAACAATGAAAGGCCAGTGGACTGGGATGGGTAGATGCCTCAGGCAAGTGCCAGATCCAGTGGGAAGATTCAAGGAGAGTTTGAGGGGGTTTCCAGAGCCTGACCCCTTCAGTGGTCAAGGTGGTGGTGGCTTGAATCCTCTGGTACATGTGGTTTCCCATCTCTCCCCTAAGGTGCTTCAGTCAGGCTGGCTTGTATCCCCCATAGGCGGCAGGCATATGGTCAGCAATTGATGGGGATGATTGGTCCCTTCCAAAAGCAGGGCCAGTTGTCTAGGTGACACCTCCATTCCAAGGGTTCTTGGACTCAGTGTGCTGGGCTATCTACATCCATGCTGGAAGGGAGAGTGGAGGAGGCAGTATTGGAGATTTGACTCACCTGGCAAACAAGACCTCCTGCCTCTCCTTTAGGGTGCTAAGTGCTTTTAGCCAGGTCGCTTACTTGCTCCTTAGTCACAGTTCTGCTATTGCCACTGTGAGACATGACTTACACTGAAGTTGCCTCATTTCTTTTGTTGAGCACAACTCCACTCTTCCCTTCCCCAACTGATCTGTGAGCAGGAATTTCAGCCTAGGGTAAAATCCCTGTTGAGTGTTTCCCCATTCTCCTCCATCCCTGCCCCCCACCGGATATTTCTCCATTCTTCCTGGTCCCCTCCTCCCCACCCCATATTCCCCATCCCTTATGCCCTGCCCCCCACCAGATCTTCCCCATCTTAGCCCATTCTAGGCTCCCTGTCCCTCAGCCTAGGGTAAACTTCACAGGTGGGAAATTCAAATATACATTGTCAAATCACTGATTATAGTCTCGGCTTATGTAACCTGACTATTGGAACCACTTTAAAAACCAGCACATTGTCCATGCCAACTCACTGTCTGATCTGGGTATGTGACTCGGCAGTCCCGTGGTAATAAAGTCTACTTTCAAATTTTACTCTCAGGGATCTTTTGTCTCGCTCCTTTCAGCTCAACACTTTTAACTCCCTGTTACAATCCTATCTCTTCTCCATACTTTGTAAACCAGTTCAGAGTCTCAGGAATAACTCATGATTTACCCGAAATGAGGTAATTTGAAAGAAAACCACACTAGTCCACTTGGGCACTTCCAAATTTGGTGAAAGGAAATACATAATGAAGGACTGAAACTGCTTTGCACCAATTAGTTAAGGCTAATGAAAGATTGTGAGCTTGCTTCACCAGCCAATGGTGAGGTAGGACAGGGGTTAGAGGTGGAGTTATAATCAGGACAGGAGCAAAAGAAGCCTTCCAGCTTCTACATTTTGTACTTCCTGGCAGACACCATTTGAGTGACAGGGGCAGTGCCCTTTCTTATGAGACCTTTTCTGATCTCAGACTCAGACTCTGAACTTTTTCATCTCATACACCACTATGCTTAATGCTTTCCTCAGAACAGACAAAGGAACACCATTATATACAGTCATATTTTCCAAATCAAAATTTGGGACATATGGCAAAGCAGCTAGGTGGTACAGTGGATAGAGCTCCAGACCTGGAGGCAGGAAGACCTGAGTTCAGATATTCTCTTTGTTGTATGACCCTGGGCAAGTCACTTGAACTATCTGAGCCTCAGTTTTCTCAATTGTAAAATGGATATAATAGCACCTGCAGAGAGGCGGGGCCTCCCAGCTGCCCACAAGGTGACTCGGAGGGGTTGGCCTCCCACTGGGGACAGCTATGGCGCCATAGGTGTCCAACCTGGCCCCATGACGAGGCTTTGGCACTGGGGCAGGCCTGGCCAGCCACTGGCCAGAGGGACCCCAGATCGGCAGCAGCTGTGGCTGTTTTCAGAGTTGTCAACACATGGATGCAAGGGACAGGGTGGGAGGCCAGTTCAGTCTGGACTTTAGGACCCAGTGGGTGGGAGCGCGTGGCTCTTGCCCCCAGGAGGCCGCTGAGACGCCGGCACAGACAGCTGCACCACATAGCAGCTTCAGCTCCTGGCCTGCAGAGTGTAGGAGGACCAAGCACAAGTCTGAGGGGTAATCGCTCTTGCTTTAACCTGCTTGGATCTGGATTGCAGTCTAGGGTGGAGGTCCTGGGGTGTATGTCCAGCTTGCCAGAGCGTGTGGAGGCTTCAGAGAGGGCACCCATCTAATACCTCCACCGTTTGGGACGAAAGCTCCCCTGTCTGGTGGCAGAGTCCTACTGTGGCAAAAAGCCCAGGGATCAAGTGACTGAGGGGCGACATGACCAGGCAAAGGAAACAAAGCAGACAGAAGATTCCAACATTAGACTCCTATTTTGGGGACAAAAAGGAGCAAAGCATGGAACAGGAGGAAGACAGTGAAGTCAGAACTCCTGCACCAAAAGCTTCAAAGGAAAATACGAGCTGGTTACAGGCCATAGAGGACCTTAAGAAGCAGATAAGAGAAGTGGAGGAAAAATTGGGAAGAGAAATGAGAACAATGCAAGAAAATTATGAAATGAGAGTCAACAGCCTGATTGAGGAAAATAACACTTTAAAAAACAGACTGACTCAAATGGCAAAAGAGGCTCAAAAAGGCAATGAGGAGAAGAATGCCTTAAAAAGCCGAATTTGCCAGATGGAAAAAGAATCTCAAAAGCTCAATGAGGAGAATCATTGCTTCAGAATTAGACTGGAGCAAATGGAAGCTAATGACTTTATGAGAAATCAAGATGCTGTTAAACAGATCCAAACAAATTAAAGAATAGAAGGCAATGTGAAATATCTCACTGGGAAAACCACTGACCTGGAAAATAGATCCAGGAGAGATAATTTAAAAATTATTGGACTACCTGAAAGCCATGATCAAAGTAAGAACCTAAAAATCATCCTCCAGGAAGTTCTCAAAGAAAACTGCCCTGATGTTTTAGAACCAGAGGGCAAAATAGAGGTTGAAAGAATCTACCGATCACCTCCTGAAAAAATCTCAAAAAGAAAACTCCTAGGAATGTTATAGCCAGGTTCCAGAATTCCCAGATTAAGGAGAAAATATTACAAACAGCCAGGAAGAAACAATTTGAATATTGTGGAAACACAATCAGGATAACCCAGGATCTGGCAGCTTCTACACTGAGGGATCGAAGGGCTTGGAATATGATATTCCAGAGGTCAAAGGAGCTGGGATTAAAACCAAGAGTCACCTACCCAGCAAAACTGAGTATCATGTTTCAGGGGAAAATATGGTCATTCAGTGGAATAGAGGACTTTCAAGCATTCTTGATGAAAAAACCAGAGTTGAATAGAAAATTTGACATTCAGATACAAGAAGCAAGAGAAGCATGAGAAGGTAAACAGGGAAAAGAAATCATAAGGAACTTATCAAAGTTGAACTATCAATATTCCTACATGGAAAAGCAATAATTGTAACTTATGAAACTTTTCTCAATAGTTGAAGGGAATAGAAACATATATATATATATGTATATATGTGTGTGTGTATGTCTATATATGAGGGTATATGGGCATATGAATACATATGTGAATGTGTGTATATATACTTACAGGTATACATAGATAGAGGGCACAGGACCAATTTAAAAGGAAGGGATGATACTTAAAAGGTGAAATTAAGAGGTGAGAGAGGAATATAATGAGAGGAGATGGGGAGAGACAGAATGGGGTAAACTATCTCATATAGAAGAGGCAAGGGAAAATGGTTACAATGGAGGGGAAGAATAGGAAGGCAAAAGGGAATGGGTCAACCTTATTCTCATTGAATTTGGCTTGGGGAGGGAATGAAATACACACTAAATAGGGTATCACACCCTCCAGGAGAGTAGGGGGGAAGAGGATGAGAGGCAGGGATGATGGAAGGGAGGGCAGGCTGGGGAGGAGGGAAGTTGGAAGCACCCACTTCTGATAAGAGACAGGATCAAAGTAGAGAATAGAACAAGTGGGAGGTGGGATAGGAGGGAGGGAAATATAGTCAGTCTTTTACAATATATCTACTATGTTATTGTTTTGCATTAGCGACACATGTACATCCTATACTTAACTGCTTATCTTCCCAGTAAGGGTGGGTGATGGGAGGGAGTGAATCTGGAATTCAAAGTTTTAAAATAAAATATTCAAATATATATATATATATATATATATATATACTATTATTAATACTATTTTACATGTAATTGGGAAATAAGATATACAGGCACTGGGGCATAGAGATCTACTGGAAAAGTCAAAAGGAGTATGGGAGAAAATATGGGAGAGAGCAGATTGGAGGAGGGGATATCCTGTGAGACTGCTATTTTGGGGTGGTGGGGAGGGGAAAATGGGGAGAAAATTTGTAACTCAAAATCTGGCGGAAATGAATGATGTAAATCAGAAGTTAATAAAGCATTTGAAAAAAAAGATAACACAATGAAGCAGGGGATATTTTGATAATTAATATACAACTCAGTGACTGTTGTTACAAATAACCGAGTGATCAAAGTTTTCAAAAAATGTTTGAAATTGTTGTTTACGTGTAATTGGGGAAAAATTAAATACTAAATAAATTAACCCCCCCAAAAAAAATAATAATAATAGCACCTACATCATATTAGGTCAGCTAGATGATGCAGTAGAGAGATCACTGGGCCTGTAGTCAGGAGGACTCATCTTCCTGTGTTCAAATCCAGCCTCAGACACTTACTGTGTGACCCTGGGCAAGTCACTTAACCCCATTTGCCTCAGTTTCTTCATCTGTAAAATGAGCTTGAGTGAAAGGAGTGAAAACTTCTCAGACTACTCTAAAATCTAGTAAGGCTTTTCGTGGGAAACAGGCCCAAGTTCCCCTTCATCAGATTTACATCATGATTCACAAGGACTCAAAACTCAGAGATGTAGGGAGTCACCCCTCTCCTCAGTGACACCTTAGCATAAGATATGCTAAATAAGAACAGAAGTGCTTTCTCAAACTTACATTGGGTGATCTACTGTTTTCTTGTTCTGGTACTTGAGGTAGATTGCCGCACTTAGATTGTACTCCTGACTTCTAGCCAATGGAAAAAAAGGGTCAGAAGGGGGGTGGGGGAGAATTCCACATTAGGGCCATTTCCTTTTGTAAATTGCTTCTCCTCCCTAACACCCTCAGAGAGAGGGTGGCCCTTTCTTGAGATTGTAATAAACCATTCTTTTCTGCTCCCTACCTTGAGAAGCCTCTGAGTAGTATTTGGGTAAGGATCTCTATTGCACATAGTTTTGGGGTGCACACAAGCTGGAGAAGGAAATGGGAAACCACTTCCAGCATCTTTGCCAAGAAAGCCCCAAACAGGGTCACCCAGAGTCAGACACATCTGAAAAGACTCCACAACAGCAACAAAAATAAGAGAGTTGAACAAGACAATGCTTTAAGGGCCCTTTGGGTTCCTAGCCAGGTATTCTTGTACCCCCCCACACACACAGATGTTTGTCTATCTTCCTAAGTCCCTCTGTCTACATACCCACATGCCCATGACTATGTACATCTAGTTAAGTTCAGCCTGTGCTAGAATAAGTTTCACCAAGGAATGAGATAGTCATTGCATCCTTTCTTCCCAACAACTCCGAGGCTTAATTACTCATCATTGGTGCTGTAATAAATGACTCCTGGCCCCAGGGATAGAAAACTTCATTAGGAACAGCCATAGTCTGTGGAACTCCCACAGCCAGCCCCCACTGCCCTGGTTCCCTTCTGTTTGGTGCCGCACCCTCCTGGCATTTCCCCACTTATATATCCCAGTGTGGGCCCACAAGCAGGGAGAAGAATAAGGGAAATGGTTGATGAAGAAGGCAGAACTCCCAGGGCCTCTTTCTGGAAAGATGTTGTGGGTTCTTCCCTTCTGGGTCCCCCTGCATCACTCTGCCACACCCTACCTATTTCTTACATAAATCTGCTTCAGGCAGGGTGCAGCTTGGTGTATGGTGCTTAAATTCACCTGGTCACAGGACACTTTGGAGCATGAAATGTGCTGATGAAACCTGTAAATGCTGTGCCCAGGGAGGGAGATAATATGGGAGCAAAAACTGCTCCTTGGGTTAAAGGTCTATTGAGAAAACTTTGCAGTAACACAAAGGAAGTTAAGTCTATTTTTTATAGTGAAAAACACAGTAAGTATTTTTTTTCTTTTTAAAGTTTTGTATTGATATTTCTATCTCTTATACACCATAGTGTCCCATCTATCTTTCCTTCTTCCACTCTCTAAGAGACATCCCATATTACAAATAGCATTTTTTAGAGAGAAAAAAAAATTGGGCCGCTAGGTGGCACAGTGAGTCAGAACGCCAGCCCGGCCCTGGAGTTGGGAGGACCCCCGGATCGGTTGGCCTCAGATACTTAACACCCACACAAAAAAACTGGCTGTGTAACCTTGGGCAAGTTAATTAACCCCAATTACTTTAAAAAAAAAAAAGAGAGGAAAAAAAATCAGCACATGATCAATTCAATGAAAAAATTCTAAAAACATATAATATGTAACTTCCCACTTCCATGAATGGGTAGGTTCAGGAAGTTTCCTGTCTTTTCATTCATGTCCTGCTTTGATCTTGATAATTTTGTTATATTTACTTTACTTTTTTGGTGTGTCACTGATCTTCCCATCTACATTGTTCTGGTTACTGTGAATGTTGTTTTCTTGTCTCTACTTACTTTAGTATGCATCAGTTCATATAGATCTTCATTGTTCCTTTATACTATATTTGTTTCATCAAAGGGTACTGGTAGAGTTCTTTCCTTATCATATTTTTTTTTTGGAGGAGGGAAGGTAGGGTAATTGGGGGTTGTGACTTGCCCAAGGTCACACAGCTAGTAAATGTGAAGTGTCTGAGGCGGGATTTGAACTCAGATCCTCCTGACCCCACGGCCAGTGCCCTATTCGCTGCACCACCTACCTGCCTCTAAGCACATATTTTTGATAGAATCATAAGATCCAGTGTCATCCTTTTGTGTAACTTGATGTTTAATATTTTATCTGGAAATGCTCTCAAGGAAATTTCTACTCACAAAAATGCATCAAATAAAATTTGGGAAATATTATGTAATAAAGAGTTGAACATTGAACTATGTATAGTAGGAATATCCTAGGTTTGAATCTAGTATTGGTGTCAAAGTGACTTTCCCCTCTTGCCTCAATTTCCTCATCTGTAAAATAGAACATTAACACCTGCTCTACCTGTCTCAGGCTCTTACAAAGCTAGATGACACAAGAGATGTGAAAACACTTTGGAAACTATAAAGCACAATTTAGACACACAACAATTAGAATTCACTTTTCTGGGGTGGCTAGGTGGCATAGTGAATAGAGTTCGGGCCCTGGAGTCAGGAGGACATGAGTTCAAATCTGGCCTCAGACACTTAACACTTACTAGCCGTGTGACCTTAGGCAAGTCACTTAACCTCAACTGCCCTGCCTTCCCCCCTCCAAAAAACAAATAAACAAAAAAGAATTCACTTTTCTACAGCAAGTTACCACATGCAAAGCACTTTTTTCACAACAGCCCTATGAGGAAAAGAGAAAAAGGAATGCTTATTCGCATTTAACAATCTAGGACAAAAAAGGTCATGGATATTATGTCACTTGACCAAAATCGCACAGCTAGTATATGGAAGACCCAGGATTTGAACCCAGGTCTCTTCAGTCTCCAGAGTTCTTTCTACTTCATCACAAGGCTCCATAGAAAAGTATTTCTCTTCTTGTTATTGGGCTCTATTCTTCCTTCCTTGATGCTACTGTATTCTTTTATAGGGCAGCTAGCTGGTGCAATGGATAGAAAACCAGATCAAGAAAACTCATCTTCATGAGTTCAAATCCAGCCTCAGACACTTACTAGCTGTGTAACCCTGGAAAAGTTACTTAGCTACTACTGCTTGCCTCAGTTTCCTCATCTGTAAAATGAGCTGGAGAAGGAAATGACAAACCATTATTCTGGTATCTTTGCCAAGAAAACCCCAAATGGGGTCATGAAAAGTTGGACACCACTGAATAACAACATTTCTTTTATAATCTTCGAGTTCAAGGCAGAACAGTAATGGATACCCAGCCACAAATGAATAGTGTCCACACTAGTGGACAGCTAGGCAACATAGGCTGTCCCCCATGCCTGGAATCCATTTCCCTCTGCAAGTCTACCTCTTAGAATCCTTAGTTTATTCCAAACCCTTCTAAAGTTCAGCCTTTGTCATTTTCCCCAACCTCTGTCTTTACTGTCCCTCCTTCAAATAGCCTTGGTTTACTTATCTGTGTACCCAGAATGCACCTTCCTCTAGGATGTAGGCTCCTTGAGAGCAAAGACTGTTTTAAGGGTTGTTTTCTTTGTATCCCCAGCACTTACCTCAGCGTTTTGTACATCCTAACATTTATTGATTTGAATTGAATGTAATTCATTTTGACTGAGAAGAAAGTTCCCTTTACTAAATATAATTCTTGGTCTCTCCCTTTACCCAGGACCCTAGAACCCAGGTCTTTTGAATCTCAATCCAATACTTTTTCCCTTGTAACACACTATCTCTCCCTCGCTACAGGGCTCAGTAAATTCAACTGATATTTAATGCACTCCTACTGTGCCTGTCTTGTACATGTCTTGGCTTATCTCTGTATTTACTGAAAAGTGTCTATGCATGTGTATGTGCACACATGGCCACACAAACATCCTCTTAGGTAGATGGACAAGAGCCATCAAACTTATGTTCTTCATCTTTAGGAAGAAGGAAACTATACCTTTCCCCTAATCCCCTACTAGTTTCTGTACTTATTTATTTGCCTTCAGTCCCCATGCTCAGAATCCCTTTAATTCTATCACCTCTGGAGTTGGGTTAGAGAACAGAACTTGGTCCCAGAAGGGAGAAAATGGAAGATACATGGGAATTGTGGGAATTGAGTGAGCCATGCTGACTCTATCTTGTGACTCAATTCTGGATCCAACTCAATTCCCTTTCTATTTAATTATGAGTCTAGTCCAATTTTTGTCTTTTGAGAAAACTTTATTCAATTATGGGATTGTGAGAATATTTTTTTGCGTTGTTTGAACCTAGCCCTTTGTGGCTGAGAAGTTGGACCACCTCTACCTGTTGCTTAGAGACCCTTCACTAAGGAACTGGGTTATGTTGACCAGAAACTCAGCCAGATCCAAAGACTGATGCAAGAAGTTTTCTCAAAATTACACGTCTCAAGCAACCATATGTCTTATCTGAAAATTCACCTCATACTGGTCAATTAGTTACAGTTTCCTTGTTCCTTTGATTGGATACAAACACTTGGAGGGAGCAGGAGCCCTCTTCTTCTGATTTCGGGGAATTTTACCTGTTCTCTCTCTCTCCCCCTTCCCAACTTTAAGAAATTCACTCATTCCCCTCCCAACTTGGAAAGCCCCTAATCTTGCCTCCAATTAGAAATTAGATTACCTAATCTTGTATCCTGGTTTATATCCTGTTAGTTGATTTCTTTTAATGCATTTTTTAAAACCCTGTATTTGGAGTCCAGGGCCAAAATGAAGAGGCCTGGTCCCAATTTGTTAGGCAATTAGCATGCATTGCTTAATAAATCAATATGTTTAGCAGCTGGAACCTTTGTTTCCTCAGTTATTTTGGATTTCACCCATCATAGTTAGTGGGCAATAAAATGCGGAATAAGGTGAGGAAGGCACAAATGCTTTGGAGAAAGGGAAGGCTGAATGGGATAGGGTATGGTAGGAAGGAATCCTAAGAATTAAAGGGACCAGGGAACGAAAAACTAGGCTCCATAAAACAACCTTGGATCATTTTACCCCGGGTTATCATTTTATCCGTTATTTGTAAACTCATAATTTGAAGGCATGTCTTGAGGATCAAATGCTGGACCATGAGAGAAGTTTCACTCAGCCTGAGGCTGGGGAGGCAACCTGGGTTGACCAATGTTGGGATAGCATCACCACCATGTGGCCACAGTGGGTAATAACAACCCTTCAATCTGGACTCATTGCAACTAGCATCCAGGAATCCAATTACCTCCATGAAAATAAAACATTTTCCTCAAAAAAAAAGGGGGGGGGGGCTCCTTAAGAATAGGGACCATTTATTTTCTTCGTATCTCCAAAACCTCTCATTGTTCCTGGCCCTTGGTAAGGCTTGATCAATCCTTTTTCATAAGAATTTAATACATACACACATTTCTTACCTCTTCTCTGGAATGGATACATGTAACATCCCTCAAAATATAAATATAAATACGATGTTTCAATACAAAACATACACAGAAAAATACCATTCCTCTTTAAATGCCACACTTTGATCACTCTCAAGGCAGGAAGATTTGCATTCAGATTTCCCCTCAGACACTGGCTGTGTGGTCCTCAGCAAGTCATCTAAACCTCTCTCTGCCTCAGTTTCCTCTATAAAATAGAGATAATGACAGTTAGGTGTCACAGTGGATAGAGTGTCAGACTTGGAGTCAAGAAGACTTCTTTTCCTGAATTCAAATTTGGCTTCAGATATTTACTAGCTGTGTGACCCTGGGCAAATAACTTAACCTAGTTTGCTTCAGTTTTCTCAACTGTAAAATGAGCTGGAGAAGGAAATGGCAAACTGTTCCAGTATCTCTGCCAAGAAAACCCCAAAAGGGGTCACAAAGAGTCAGACACAACTGAACAATGACTAAACAACAACAAAAACAACATGTATCTCACAGAATTCTTGTGAGGAATAAATGAGATAATATTTATAAAGAGGATAGTGCCTGACAAATAACTGGAGCTTAATAAATGCTTGCTCCTTGGGGTGGGCTAGGTGGTACAGTGAATAGAGCACCAGCCCTGGAGTCAGGAGGAGTTGAGTTCAAATCCAGACCCAGACACTTAACATTTACTAGCCATGTGACCTTGGGCAAGTCACTTAACCCCAATTGCCCTGCCCTCCCCCCTCCAAAAAGCAAATAAATGCTTGCTCCCTTCCCCCCTGCCCCCCTACCCCATACTCCCCACATATATACCCCCCTTACTCCATCCATTATTCTATTTTCAACATCCTTCATTTCTCTCTCTAATAGCTACTTCTTGACTTTCTTCAAATAAAGCTCAGTGTTCCTTTTTGAATTATCATCTCTTAACTCTATGAACCTCTAGCAACCATCCTGTCTTCATCCTTATGCTACACACCCAATTCCTCCCATATCTGCTTCTTCCACTTCCTTTCCCTCCCAAAGCCCTCTCTCCTCAGCCTCCACCATTTGGCTCCCATACACACTCTTGGACTGGAGCTACACTGTGCTAAAGTCATCAGAGGGCTCCTTATTCCCAGAATCAATGACTTTTTCCTCTGTCCTCATCCTACTTGACCTTTGCAGCATCTGGCCCTGGTAACAATCTTCCTGATACTCTTTTCCTTTATCATGGTGATGGGGTACCTGGGGTCTAAACCAATTTGTAAAACCAGTTTGTACAATTGTAACTGCAAATTGTATTGTAAAATTGTAATCTGTAAAATCCCTTTCCCAGCCTCAAACTCTGCCCCTTCCCCCTATCCAAACTCCACCTAGGCAACACCTTGTGACTCCTTTGTTCTTACTTAATCTTTCCATGTTTCCTCTGATCTGGCCCAAACACTCCTTTGTCCTTGCCTCATGTCTCCCAAATCTCATCTAAATTATCTATGCACTAAAGTCACAAGTTCCTCTCAGTCAGCTCTAACCTTTATCTATGCACTGAGGTCCCTTCCGTCTAGTCAGCCCTGACAATGGCAGCCCTACCCTTTAAAAGTAAAAGCATGTACCCCTCTCACTTTCAGGTCCCCTAAAGGACTCTTGCCCACTTCTCATAGAAGCATAACAATAAACTTCTACAACTCTCACTCCAATTAAGCCTGAGACTTTGAATTCTTTCCAGATGCTATTGCAGGTTTTCTGGTCTTGGATAAGATCAGAATTCCTGCTGAACCTAGACGGAGCCATCCCTCATCAATGGGATCCTAGATTGAGAGTTGGGACTTTAGAGGGCCATGTAGTTCAATTCTTTTACAAATAAGGAAACTGAGGCAAAAGAGATCAAGTGACTTGTCCAAGGTTATACAGATAGGAAGTAGTAGAGTTAGGATTTGACCCCAGGTCCTCTGACTCCCAATCTAATTTAGACCCAATCTAATCTTTCCATTGTACTGCATTGTCTATCCCTTTCTGTAGGGCTCAGTAAATTCAGCCGATATTTAATGCACTCTTACTGTGCATGTCTTGGCTTCTCTCTAGCTTTCCTGGAAACTGAAAGACAGAGACAGAGACAGAGAGAGTTATCTCAGGTAAATGGACAAGAGCCATCAAGTCAGTGTCTCCACACTCACCCACCCTCTCTCCCCACTGATCTCTGGTTCCCTATTCTGCCCCAACTCACTCTCCCTCCTCCTAGGATTGGTCAATAGCACCTTACTGTAACAACCCCCCAGTTCCAATCTCTATGTCAACCACTGGTGGTTGGGGGAGAAGGGGATATGAAGTTTAAGTGCCTTAATCCCACTAGCTCTTAGGCTCTGAGCCACAGTAAGGACTCCTACCCTGAGACCCTGTACAGCTATGACCAACCAGGTTTGGTTTAAATGAATTTAAAAGCAGCTGCCCAACCATAGGGAACAATCTATCTTTCAGGCCTTTGGAATGAGAGTCCCACTAAAGTACATTGACCCTGTTCACATTTTCCTCAGCAACTAGAAACACTGCCTCTTTATCTACACCCTCCCGCCCCACAATTGAGTAAGAAGGACCCCCTTAGGCCAACCAGCTCTGCCCCTCCCCCTACAGGAAAAAAGAGTGAGGGGAAGCATGCATTAGGTCTATGAGGTTAGAAAGTTGCACAAGGTTAATCATTGATTTGGGGACCATCCCTACCTCTCATTGGCTGCCCAAGGGCACAACCCTCTTGGCTGAGGTCCTGGCACTGTGCCTGAGGACATTAAGGCATAGCTGGTCCATCCCGCTGATGGACATGAAAGGGATCAATACCAGGGGAACTTCAGGGTCATTTTGGAGGATGGAGCTAAAGAAGCAATATGTCCTCACTGGGGTTAGGACACAGAAGGAAAAGACTCCTACCACAAGTCCTTCTTTGCTCCTTAATGAGTATTTTTCCCTTAGAGAAAAAAAATAAGTTTATTAAAGGAAGAAAGTGCAAAGTATGTGGTGGAAAGACCACTGCTCTTGGAGCCAGATGACATGGGTTCAAGTGCCCACTTGGACACTTCTTAGCTATATGATTGTAAACAAGCCACTAGACTTAGGAATCGGTTTCATCATCTGTATAATAATACTTATACTACCTACATTACAAAGCAGCTGTGAAGAGAGTGCTTAGCAAACATCAAAGTTCCTTGCAGCTCCCAGTCTAACAGAAATGTAGCCTCTACCCACCAAAAGCCCTTATTCTGAGAGGGGAGATGTCTCTATTCTGGTGGAGTTCCAATCTGATGGGAAAGACAATCGCTGACATCTTGGGGACCTCAGCCCAATAGAAGAGGCATAGTCAGACCCTTTGCAAAGCTATTCCCTGCCTTCAGTAAACTCTGGGCTGTGACAAGCTCCTGGTCCCAAGGAGCTTGTATTCTGGTGGGAGAAAATAATGACCAAACAATCCCTGACCTCAGAGAACCTGTAATCTGATATGATGAAAGCACAATTCCAGACCTCTGGGTGTGTGATGAGGAAAACACAGTTCCTGCACTAGGAGTGTTCCTTGTCTGAAAGGTAAGATTGGATTCCCACTCAGGACAGACCCTCTAGATCCAAACTCTGAAGAGTTTGGCTTTCATTTTGTCTCTTCCTCCACTCACTTCCCAACCCCCAATAATCTGGCTTCTCCCTTCATCACTCAACTGAAGCTGGTTTCTCCAAAGTTATCATTGCTCACTAAATTTCCAAACCTGGTGATCGTTACTCAGTGGTCATCCTTCTTGTCTTTTCTGCTGCATTTCTGACACTATTAACCACCCTCTTCTCCTGAATATTCTCTCCTCTCTGGGTTTTTGTGACACTACTCTCTTCTGGTTCTCTTCCTACCTTTCCAACCAATTCTCAATCTCTTTTGCTGGATAATAATCACCATTAAATTATGTTTTAAAGTTTGCCAACCATTTTACATCTATGATCAATCCTTTGCTCCTTACCCCAGCCCTGAGTATCCCCCAAGTCTCTATCTGGAACCCTTTTCACTCTACACTCTTTCAGTGACCTCAAGAAATCCTCATCAGAATGCAAATGACTGTTCATATCCTTTGATCATTTATCAATTGGTGAATGAGTCATAATTTTATAGATTTGACAAGTTTCTTGATATATTTGAGATATGAGACCTTCATCTGAGTAAAACTTATCCCAATTTTCTGCTTTCTTTCTGATCTTGGCTACATTTGTTTTAGCTGTACAAAACCTTTTTGATTTAATGTAATTTAAATTCTCCATTTTATACCTCATACTATATATATATATATATATATGTATACACACACTGATATTTATTCATAAATTGTTCACCTATCCATAAATCTGATAGGTAATATGTTCTTCAAAAAAAAAGTTTTTTTGTAATATCTCCATTTCTAGATCATGTATCCATTTTGATCTTATCTTGGTAAATAGTGTAAGATATTGGTCTATGCCCAATTTCTGCCAGATTGCTTTCCAGTTTTCCCAACAATTTTTACCTAATAATGAATTTTTATCTCAAAAATTTGTTTTTACACTTGTCAAACACAAAGTTACTATAGGCGTTTGATGCTATGAATTGTGTTTATTACATTCCACTGATCTACCTTTCTATTTCTTAGCCAGTACCATATAGTTTTGATAACTACTGCCTTATAACATAATTTAATATCTGGTACTGATAAACCCCTTTTCTTCACATTTTTTCTATTGACATTCTTGACCTTTTGTTATTCCAAATGAATTTTATTATTTTTTTAACTTGGTAAAATAATTTTTGGTAATTTAATTGGGATGGCACTGGATATATAAATTAGCTTGGGTAAAATTGTCATTTTTATTATATTGGCCCTGCCTACCCACGATCAATTAATATTTCTCCAATTATTTAAATCTGGGGGTTTTTTTAATAATTAATTTTGTTTATATAGTTCCTGGGCTTGTTTTGCCTGGTGTACTCCCAGGTATTTTATACTGTCTAGAGCAAATGATGAACAGCTCTATGTAACCAGTCCATACACTCCCCAGAACTTCAATTGGGAATCACTAACTGCCTATAGGACATTTCAAACTGTACATCTCAAAAATATCTCAAATGAGACATATCCAAAATAGAATTTATTAGCTCTCCTACTTCCAAACTTTCCTATTTCTGTCGAAAGAATCACCATTCTTTCAGTCTTGCAAGTCCCTAATCTTAGTTGTATCAAACTCCAATGAAAATGGAGCCACGAATGGTGGCTCAGTGAATAGAGCAGCAGTCCTGGTGTCAAGAGACTCAAATTGGACCTCAGCCACTTACTAGCTGTGTGACAAGTCCTTAATCCCAATTGCCTTGCCTTCCCCCTCAAATTTTTTAAATTTAAATTTAATTTTAAAATGTAACATCTGTCTTTATCATATTCACATTTATTATGTTAAATGTATCCCAGTTGCTTTTTTTTTTTTGCCTTTTGGAGGGCAATTGGGGTTAAGTAACTTGCCCAAGGTTACACGGCTAGTTTGTGTGTGTGTGTGTGTGTGTGTGTGTGTGTGTGTGTGTGTGGGTGTGGGTGTGTGGGTGTGTGGGTGTTAAGTGTCTGAGGCCAGAACTGAACTCTGGTCCTCCTGACTCCTGAGCTGGCACTTCCACAGTACTTGGGAATGTTAGTGCTTGGCACTTCTGCCTACCCTAGGCTTCTCACGTTGGACCTAGAGTTAGTAAATTCAAATCTGGCCTCAGACACTTACCAGCCATGTAATCCTGAGCAAGTCATTTACCTTCTGTCTGCCTCCATTGGCTTAAATGTAAAATGGCATTGTTGTGAAGATCAAATGAGATATTTGTAAAGCACTCAGTATGGTGCCTGGCACATTAGACACTAAATAAATGCTTGTTTCTTTTCTTTCTCTTTCTGCAATAGCTCTCACATCCAACCCCTTTTCTTTACTCTCACAGCTACTAACTTAGTTCAGCCCTTATCACCTCTCACCTAGACTATTGCATTCTCTCCTAATTAGTCTTCCTGCTTCATCTTTCATTCCTCTACCTAGCTACAACATCGATTTTCCTTAAGCACAGAATTGTATGTGTCACTTCCCTACTCAATAACCCCAGTGGCTCCCTATTGCTTCCAAGATCAAGAGATTCCAAGATAAACTCCTTTGTTTGCCCTTTGAAGTGAAAACAACCTGGCCCCAATCTATTTTTCCAGCCTCATTACACATTGCTTCCCTTGGTCTTCTCTCTGTTCCTCAAACACATTACTCCATCTCTCATCTCTAAGCTTTTGTATTTATTATCCTCCATAAATTTGGAATGGACTCCTTTCCTCACCTCCCCCAGTGGAATTCCTCACTCCTTCAAAAGGAAGCTTAACAGTCAGATTTCAGAAAAATCTGGAAAGACTTACATGAACTGATACAAAGTGAAGTAAGCAGAACCAGGAGGACATTGTACACAGTAACAGCGACACTATGTGATGATCAATTATGATTGACTTAGCAATACAATGATTCAGGATATTACCAAAAGACTCATGATAAAAATGCTATCTACATCCAGAGAAAGAACTGAGGAAGTCTGAATGCAGATTGAAGCATACTATTTTCACTTTATTTTTTGTTTTCTTTCATTTTGCAAACTGTTTCTTCTTTCACAACATGACTAATATAGAAATATGTTTTACGTGATTGCTTACTGTGGACCTTTAGAAAAAGTTTGGTTAAAGGAGACAAATAGTAATATAAAAATTACATTATTTATTCGTTATTCCCTTAAGGCTAGTAGTACTTGTTCAAGGAATGCAGGACTAAAGTCCTGACTGATGAACAGAGGAATCAAAAGACTTTTTATACATTTTTAGAGCCATCCCAATTCAGGATGACCATGTCACAAAACTTTATGACTTCTTTTTGTTACCATCTATATGTGAAACAGAGTTCCTTGGTTGTAAATGCAAATTGACAACAACCAGAGCAGGGCCTATTTACATTTTATAGTCTCAGGATATCTGTTTTGCTCTCATGTGGAGTAAGTCCCAAGATAAGGGGAATCCCATCTCTAGTCTTTGAAGTTGCTAACACAGGGAAAGGCATTTTAAAATGAACCAAAGCAGTTTGTTTGATTAATTCAGACTTTGGATAAAATATATTAATGATTATCAATATATATAACCTATATCAAATTGCATACTGTCTTAGGGAGGAGGGGAAGAAAAGAAGGAAGAAAATTTGGGAGTTCAAAATTTCACAAAAAAAGAATGTTAAAAATTATCTTTATATGTAATTGGAAAAATATTATTTTTTAAAAAGAGGAAACTGAAGCACCACTTTCTACATAAAGCCTTTCCTGATCCCAATTTATATTTATTCCTTCCCTATTTACATAACAACCTTCTATTTATTTGCATTTATTTTAATAATAGTAATTAGGAAAAAATAAAATATTACTTTAAAAAATAATAATAGCTAACACTCATAATATCTTCCAGACATTGTCCTGAGCAATTTACAAGAGATTGGTGCTATTATTATCTTTATTTTGCAGATCAGGAAACTGAGGCAAACAGGTTAAGTGACTTGCCCAGAGTCTCAAAGCTAGTAAATGAGGCTGTATTTGAACTCAGTACTTCCTGACTCCAGACTCAGTGCTCTATCTACTGGATCACAGAGCTTTTTTATGTTTATCTTGTGTGCATGTGTATCTGGATAAGTGTAAGTGAATATATAGCTTTAAGTAGATGTAGTGTGTGTGTTCAGTTGTTTTTCAGTTGTGGCTGACTCTTCATGATCCCATTTAAGGTTTTCTTGGCAGAGATACTGGATTGATTTCCCAATTCCTTCTCCAGCCCATTTTACAGATGAAGAAACTGAGGCAAATGGGGTTTAGTGATTTCCAGGGTCACAAAGCTAGTAAGTGTCTGAGGTCACATTTGAACTCAGGAAGAGGAGTCTTCCTGATTTCAGGCCCAGCACTCTATCCACTTTGCCACCTAGCTGCCCACAGATATAGATATATAAACATAAATACTTATGTATCCCTGTTAGAGTTACTCTGTTAGCTACTCAAGAATAGAAATTGTTTCAACCTTTGTATTTGTATCCCAGAGGCTCAGCACAATATGGTAGGTCTTTAATAAATGCTTGATATTTGATTGACATCAGTCAGTCAATAAATATTTATTAAGTATCTCTATGTGCCAGGCACTGTGCTAAGCCCTGGGGATATAAAAAAAGGCAAAAGACAGCCCTGTTCTCAAAAAAGCCCATTATCTAGTGGGAAGAGACAACAATCAAACAACTAGGTATAAATAAGTCACATACAGGAAAAATGGAAAATAATCAACAGAAGGAAGATACTAGAATTAAGGAGGATTGGAAACGGCTCCATGTAGAGGGGAGTATTTTTGCTGGGACTGGAAGGAAGCCAGAGCACCCAGGAAGTGGAGATGAGGAGGGACAGCATGCCAAGCATGAGGGAGAGACAGTAAATCCATATCAAGGATAGAAGGATGAGAGGATGGAGGGGTAGGGCTTCAAGAATGACTTCCTGAAGGTGACTATTTCAGGGAGAGTCAGGACTCAGGGAAAATGGAGTAGAAGATCCTGACCAAGGGGAATGCCTGATGCCAAAATCTCAAAGACAGAGTAAAACAGTGTATAGAGTTTAAGACTGGCTGGGTGATGTCAGGTAGAAGAAGGATAAAAACCAAGGCCTGCCTCTAAGACAAGGAGGAAATACTAGGGCTAAGGAAGGGGGGGGGGGGGGAATGTCAACATTGCTGGTTGATTCTAAGCAGATTTGGGCCCAGATGGGGCAGTGAGGAGGGAGAAGGGGAGAGAGGGTTAGGAGGGAAGATGAGTAAAATAAAGGTCAGATCACTAATAGGGAGGGGAGCTGGATCCTTGATGACATTGGTTCATTGACTTGCTCCCCTTCCTGAATTCCCAGGCAGGAAATAGGAAAAATCAATCCAGTTAGTCAGAAGTACCACATTGCTTTCCCCTGTCTCCCTTCCCCTTCTCTAAACTCCAGCTGAGGACAGCAAGTGATAGAAAAACAAACCAGAGCCTACGTTTACATGGGGCAAGGCAGGGGAATGGAGATGACTTGTGTCATTATTCTACTGGCCACTTGGCCTTTGAGGGTAGGAACTGGGGGCCTAAGTGGTCATTCCATAACCAGGTAATCCTGATTTCCAGGGGAGAGTAGGTGGAAGCCCACAGAACTTTGGAGGCAAGAGACTGACCTTCGAAACACCTTGCCCCCCTTCTCCTCTAGTCCACACCTGCTCAAACCACGTGTCCCCATCCCGGTCCCTTCTCCGGCTCCCTATCCTTGTCCCAGCCCTCTGTCCTCTCTACTCTGATCCCCTCATTCTGATCCAGAGGAGGCCAGTGGAGAGGATCTGGGTGCCCTTAATTCCCAGTCTTCCCTTAATCTTTTCTCTAATGCTGCAGCTCCCTCAGCCCCTCGACCCCTAGATCCTCTCCTTTGGCCTCATCCCTGCCACCAGGCTTTTCCGGTCAAGTCTCCCTTCCTGTTCTGTTCCTGGAACCGACCCTGGCAGCAGATCAAAGGCAGCCCCACTCCCACTGCCTTATCTCAGAGACCGCATGACTTGGGATTTACTTGGTTGCCGGTCCCAGGTGGGGGGAGGGATGGGACACCTGGTGAGTCCTATCTGGGCCCTGCCTCCTGACCTCTCCCCAAACAGGTCACAGAGCTGAGCTCTGCCCTCCCTCACCCCAACTCTGCAGAGTCCCGCCCCCCAGCTACTCCAGACCTGGACCCGCCCCCCTGAAGGTTAAGAGTCCCCCGGAACGAGGTGCAGGGTCCATACAGTGGCAGGTTGAGGGGCCGAAGGGTTACCATGGCGACAGCTCCGGTATCTCGAACCCTGGTCGGAGTAGCGGCGGCTGCAGGGGTAGGAGTTGGGACTGGAGCAAGTTTGTGGCTCCGGGCCCTGGGAGGTGCCCATAGATTCAGCAGTAGCGCCAGGCGCCGGGGATCTGGGGGTGCCAGTCCCAGTCGCCGCCTCAGTACTGCCCGGGTCTGGACCCAGCTGCCGAGAGAGAAGGCCGAGCGGGTTCCCGAAGAGACGGCCGGTGACAAGGGACCTCCTCCGGGAATGGGGCCGCCTGCAGCCCCCACGCTCCCGGGTCCAGCCGCCGCGCCGCGGCCGCCGCCCGCCGCGGCCCCCGCCCCGAACTCCAGCCGCTCGCTGGTCCAGCGGGACATTCAGGCGTTTCTGACCGAGTGTGGGGCCAGCCCTGGGGAGGCGAGGCACTGGCTCACCCAGTTCCAGACCACCTATGACTCGGCGGACAAACCTTTTGCCATCATCGAGGTGAGGCGCGTTCTGGGAAGTAACCGGCACTGGCATATCTTGATACGGGACTTGGCAAACCGGGATAGGAAGCCTTCCATATCACTGGTTGGGACCGATGGGCAAAACTTATGAGGCTCCTTATACTGGAGGGGAGGAGGTGTGGATGGCCCCTAGCAAGCTACATGGCGACCTTTCGGTTTGGAGCGTTAGTGCAATCAATTGAGCGCAGGGCACCTTTGACCCTACAGACGGGCAGGGTGAGGTTGGAAAGGAACTATCCCAGCTGCGGACAGGCCCATCTTGGGGGCCCTCTCCTTTGGCCCGACCACTGACTGTTAGGGTAATGGTGGGGGATGCTTCCCAGATTAGAGTAGGGGTGGGAGAAGCAGGGCAGGCAAGTAGAAACCCTGGGTAGCAAGTAGGACACCAAGTGAGGAACCCAGTGGGTTTGTGAAGGAGCTGGAAAGAGGGGTTGGCTTCAGAGGCACTGAGAATTAAGGAAAAACTGGACAATAGTCTGCCTGTCCCTGACCCACCCCCACAACCAGTGCCCCACCTACCTTGCCCTATGTAAGCCCTGGGGTCCAAGGCCACCTCTAAACGGGTGGAGGGGAATGTTGAAGAAACAGGATGAGATTGAGGGGTGGGGAGAAGGAAAGGCGGAGTCACCAGTCCAGGAGTGAAGTGCAGGACTTATCAGAGCTTCTGAGGGCTGGGCATAAATGGTCTAGGAGGAATTAAAGGGAAGGAACCTGGAAGATGGGGCTTAAACCTCCAGAGGCTTAGGGTCATACTGAGGGCCCCCCAAGGCTATACTAGGGGGTAGGGGAAGCTAGAACCCTTAAGGAAGACACCGAGGATTGAGGTCTGGACAAAGGGGCATGGTTGGCAGTGAACACCTTGGCAGATGGCACAGAGTATGGGATCATATGTAGGTATGAGGGTGCTGGTGTAGATATGGGGGGGGGGATACAAAGGACATTGGTATTACTCAGTGAAAGGTTCAGCTATCAAGGATACCAAAATCAATAGCTACATTGGGTCACATAAGGGTGAGAACATTAATGCACATTTAGTGGCAAGTGTTACACAGGATGGATGGGCCATTCCCAATGCTCTCATCACCTCCTCCTCTGAAGGTGGATGAAGGTGTGCTGAAGAGCACAGAGGCAGTCCTAAGTCTGGCCTTCGCCCTGGCCTTCTTGCAACGGATGGATATGAAGCCACTTGTGGTTCTTGGACTCCCAGAACCCACTGCACCCTCTGGCTGCCTTTCCTTCTGGGAGGCCAAGGCCCAGATGGCTCAGAGCTGCAAGGTCCTTGTGGACGCTCTACGACACAATGCAGCCACTGCTGTGCCCTTTTTTGGGGGAGGGTCTGTGCTGAGTGCTGCTGAACCTGCCCCCCATGCCACGTAAGTGCCTTTCATTTCCACATCCACTGTTCCCTAGGCACACTGAAGCTTCCTTGCTACTACCCTGTACTAGTCACTCTCTACCAAGCATGTAGCATCTACTCTCTGAGTTCCATGGATGACTGTATATCCCCTATCAGTACCATTCCCTAGCTCTTCTTTGCAAACTCTTACCATGTTAATAATACTCTCCCTCTCTAAGCCTATATAAACTTCCAAATCTGCCACTTCCCCACACATCACAGTAGGTTGGCACTCTGCCCATCTGTGCCTCCTGCCCCTGGAGTTATGGAACCCCAGACAGCTGAGCCCCAACTGCAACTCTTACCTGCAGCTATGGTGGCATTGTCTCTGTGGAGACAGACCTGCTAAAATGGTGCCTGGAGTCGGGTAGCATCCCCATCCTGTGTCCTATTGGCGAGACAGGTGTCCGACGTTCTGTACTGCTCAACTCCTTGGAGGTCACTGCTGCTCTGGCCAAGGCTCTGCTGCCCACCAAGATTATCTTCCTCAATACTACCGGGGGCCTCCAGGATGCCAGTCAGAAGGTAGATCATATCCATCTTGCCAACTCTCCATTTTCCTATCTCTTCATCCCACCTCAACCCCAAAGAACTTGGGTTTTAATCCCCACCTTAGTCTCACCTAAATTTGATTATCCCTTGTCTAGCCCCCTTGTTTACCTTATGTGTCTCACCTTGCACTTGTTCCCTGTGGGTTCTGGGATGCCCAGGATCCCACACTGAAAGGGTCGGGTCTACATGCAGGGACCCTGGTAAGGTCAGACCAGCCTCTAAAAATTTTATTAAGTTTAATCATTGCTTTTTGTTTTTATGTTTGTCACTTCCTTTAACATTCCTTATTGTACCCCTATCAAACCCAGGGCAACCATGTCTGTTAATGAAGGGAAATGATTTGCCCAAGACCATAAAGTCCCCAACTCTTTCCCAAGAGGGAAGGCACTTCTTTTACCAGTTCTCCAAGATCCTTACTAGTCTATGCATGGTTCTTTTGGTTCTGTTCTCTTCATTGTGTCACTTCATGTGACCAGCCCTTGAATTTGGGGATAGACCACAGAAAGAGGACTCAGTAAGATAGCTGGGAAATCACTGGGAGGAAGGATTAGTGTGGGAAATTCCTGAGAAACGTCTGGACTCAAGAGAAAGGGGCTTGTGATAGGTCCATTGTCATGCTCTCTCCCTGCCCCCCCTAGGTTCTAAGTAATGTGAACCTGCCTGCTGACCTGGACCTAGTGACAAATGCCAAGTGGGTGAGCAGCAAGGAAAGACAGCAAATTCGACTCATTGTGGATGTGCTAGGCCGACTATCCCATGACTCCTCAGCTGTTATAACATCTGCCAATACCTTGCTTACGGAACTCTTCAGCAACAAGGGTAAGCCTAGGCAGTGGGACAAGATCTACCAAATGAATGCTATTGGAGGCTGCCAGTGGGCATGTAAGATTGGCAATCAAAGATGTACAGCAACACACAAGGCAGGCTCATTGTAATATCCATTTGTTAGTTACTATGGATTCCAGGGTAGGGTGGTGACACCAATATGGGACTTCCCCCATGGGGAGACTGGCTGTACTAAAATGGAGATGGATTATGAGGAGATGCTTTTTCAGGCCAAGTCAGTACCACTTTCCATTTGTTTCCTGGGGGAGTTAGGAAAAAATGGGCAGTCCACCAAGAAGATAACCCTTTGCAAGGGGGCAGCCTTAGGAGTACTTGGATGGTAGGTGTGGTAATAATGTAATCCTTATTAACTTTCCATGGCAAGGCAGGGGTGGTGGTGGGGAGTAGGTAGTTTAGTTGCCTTGTTATCTCCCTGTTATAGGGTCAGGGACCCTCTTTAAGAATGCTGAGCAGATGCTCCGAGTAGACAGCCTGGAGAAGCTGGATCAGAAGCGGCTAGTAGACCTGGTAAATGCAAGTTTTGGCAAGAAGCTTCGGGACGACTATCTGGCCTCTCTTCGACCACGGCTGCACTCCATTTACTATTCTGAAGGGTGAGCCAAGGCAGTACTGACCCAGGAGCAGTACCTGTGCTACCCTGGAGGTATCAAGAGAGGGGTTGAGGCAAGAGAATGAGGTGGGAGACAAAGGACAAATTTACCCAACTGTTGTAAAGAATCTGACCAAAAGGGATCCCTGGGAAATGTTGACAAGCCTCACAGGTCTCTGAGCCAGTGGAAAGAGAGGACCAGGAAACTGCTGGTGAGGTTAGGAATGGTAAGGGCAGAAACCCTAACCCTGTCCCACTCACCCTGGCTCCAGGTACAATGCTGCAGCCATCCTGACCACTGAACCTGTGCTGGGAGGCACCCCATACCTGGACAAGTTTGTGGTTAACTCAAGCCGAAAGGGCCAGGGCTCCGGTCAGATGTTATGGGAGTGTATGCGTCAGGACCTGCATCAACTTTTCTGGAGATCCCGTGTCACCAATCCCATCAACCCCTGGTAGGCATTGTCTCTATTTTGACTCTAAAATGAAAGACACTAAATACATCATTTAGTCCAGATCCATTATTTGACCCCCAAAACCTGAAGCCCATGGTCACAAAACAAGTTAGTGCAGAAACTCCAATCAGGGTTTCCTGCCTCCAGGCCCAATGCATTTACAATTACAGCATAGCACAGATGTGTGAGTGACACCCTGGGCTACTGTGCCCATAATGTTCCCTCCAAGTCCAGGGTTCAAGCAGCAGATGCTACTGCCATCAGATCACTGACAATCTGTCACCTTGACCCTGTGGCCTGGACTTCCTTCATCATCTCCAGATACCGTCATCTCTGCGTGCCCAGAGGCCCCCTCACTGCAGATCCTCCAGAGCTCATAGCATCTACCCATTCCCTTTCTTTGTCATCTCCCTGTTGGTGAGGAGTAACACATTCATAGACCCAATTAGGTGTGAGATTTCTGAAGGAACGGGTTCTATATTGATTGGAGATCACACAATAAGTTAAAAAATTCAGTTTCATCTAGCAAAAGGGAAAATATTCACTGTGATCCCCGAAACCTAGGAACCTATGTTCAGTCACATTGGTTCAGCCTGGCCTCAGCTTTATCTCTACTCTGAGCTCCTATAAAGTCTGGATTCTGTTCCTGGCCTCTTCAGGCCAAGGTAAACACTGTACTCATCCTTTCAGAAAGCAGTGAAATGCCTCTGATTCCCCAGAACCTAAGTCTTACCTTGTCTAGCTGCTATACTCACTCCCCTTCTACTCACTAAACAACAGCTCCATTCAAGCCTGCTGCCTCTAGGAAGCATACCATATACAGGTAGTATATAGAAGCACAGCTGATTAGCAGATGCACAGACTTGCAGCACCTGGGAGGCTTTTCTTTATATTAATGATTCCCTCCACCAAATAAGACTCCTCTCCATCCCTCTGGACCAGGGGTCTACACATTCTTTAAAACAAAAAGAGATGATACCTGCATTTCAGTGTAATAAGCTTCCTTTGTACAATACAACATACTGGGGGCAGCCAGGTGGTGCAGTAAGAACACTGGCCCCAGAGTCAGGAGACCTGAGATCGGTTCCGGCCTCAGATATTCGGCATCCACACAAAAATAACTGGCCGTGTAACCTTGAGCAAGTTACTTAAGCCTGATTGCTTTTTAAAAAAAAAAAAATACAACATACTGTATTTTATGCATTTAAAAATACGATTCTGAGAAGGGGTCCACAGGCCTACCCAGATTGCTGCCAATGGGGTCCATGGCACCAAAAATGGTTAAGAATCTCTAGGCTAGACACAGGCACTGTTCTTCTGCTTCCACTCTGCCATCCCCTGCCCCTCCCTCCCAGCTGTACTCTGCAGGATTCTCTTCTCACAAGCAGTAAGCAGAGGATTATTGTTCAAGGGAAGACAACCCTGCCCAGCTGGGAGGAAAGCATTCTGACTAGACCAAGAAGATACTGAAGGAGTGTTAGCCAGCATTTCAAAACAAGAACCTGCCCCCTGGTTGGACAAAGCATGGCACTAGCCAGAAAGAGGGTAGCATAGATCTTTGAGAGTCCGAGTCCAAGGATCCTTCCCACAAGCTGGGGCAATTGGGTGTGCTGGGATTGGAGAGGGCATGCACTGACATTCTCATCCACTGCTCCTTTCCTACACCAGGTACTTTAAGAACTGTGATGGCAGCTTCTCCAACAAACAGTGGATCTTCTTCTGGTTTGGCCTGTCTGATATCCGGGACTCCTATGAGCTTGTCAACCATGCCAAGGGACTGCCTGACTCCTTCTGCAAACCTGCCTCTGACCCAGGCAGCTGATAGGAGACATCAACCCTTCGGGCCCCAGCCCAACTGAGTGCACAGACAAGAGCCATGCTGAGGCAGTGGTCCCAGGAAAGTTAGGAGGCAGGCCTGGGCTTGCTGGCTGAGAAACTTGAATAGAAAGGGAGATGGGAAGGCCTTGAAGCCCTTGGACTCTGGGGAGGGGAGGGAGCCGGTGAAGCAGCAGAAATAGCAAGGCTGGCTTAGATGAACAGAGTATGGGTACCTGGAACCTGCTGTCCAGAAGTCTGCCAGCTGTTCCAGAACAACTAGCATCTATTTCTTCATCTTCCCTGTGAACTCCGAAACCATCAGGGCTCCTACCCAGAGTGAACCAATGTGTGGGTGAAATACACAGCCACCTCCATATGTGATTTGAGGTTTCCTGTCCCCAGATATTACTCTTGCCTCTCACTACTCCTAAAATTCACCATTTAAGATTAGTTTCTTCAGGCCTTAGGTTTTTCTTTTTTTTTTTTTTTTACTTAAAGCAATTGGGGTTAAGTAACTTGCTCAAGGTTACATGGCCAGTTATTTCTGGGTGTGATGCTGAGTATCTGAGCCCAGATTTGATCCAGGTCATCCCGACACTGGAGTCGGTACTCTTACTCGCTTAGCCACCTGGCCGCCCCTACGCAATTGGGGTTAAGTAACTTGCTCAAGGTTACACGGCCAGGTGTTTCTGGGTAGGTGCTAATTGTCTGAGCCAGGGATTTGATCTCCAGGTCATTCCAACACTGGAGCCAGTGCTCTTACTTGCTGTGCTACCTGGCCGCCCCTCTTAGGTTTTTCTTGAGTCTTCTATTTAAATGTTAGCCCCTTTCAGCTCTCAGATTTGGGCGGGAGGGGAGTTAACAAAGAGGGAGAACAAAGTCCCAAGAAAACAGGGTGCAGAAGAGGGTCCTGGGGTTGGGGAGAAAAGTAGCAAAGCAGGAGAATTTTCTTTTTTTGTTTTTAAACAATCGGGGTTAAGTGACTTGCTCAAGGTTACACGGCCAGGTGTTTCTGGGTGGGTGCTAAGTGTCAGGAGCCCGGATTCGATCCCCAGGTCGTCCTGACACTGGAGCCGGTGCTCTTACTCGCTGTGCTACCTGGCCGCCCCAGCAGGAGCATTTTCAAAGCCAGAGTCTGCTAACCGAGACTTTGCCCTTTACTGAAAGACCCAACTCCTAGCCTCTATAAAAGTGTAGGGAAGAAAAAGAAGTCCTGGTGGAAAAATGAAGAGCAGAAATAATCCCCTTTAGAGTTCCCGGTGACCTCCTGTTCCAGGAATAGTCACTGTCCATCCAAATCAGGTCAGCAGCAGTCTAGGTCCCTGTCCCAAGTCCTACTCTACAGCTCAAGATTTCTACCCCTCCAAAAAAAATTCATCTTCTTGATCCAAACTGGGAAGACAGGTAAAACAGGCCTCTGGAGAGACCCTCCCTGTAAAGCCAGTAAGCACAGAAAGCAACATTTATCATACAAGAGCTGCTAAGGCAACATCAACTGTTAATAAGAGCTAAAAGATGAGGGCAGAGGCAGATACATCTTCATTTTAGTTTTAAAAGTTCAGATGACAGGCTAGATTTGAGGTTTTGGGGAATGGAACTATTTGCCAACATCTAGAAGTCAGGAAAAGCAAGAGCAGGTAAACGGGCTCCAGTGAATACTGGGGAGCCAGGGGCCATGAGTCCATTCCAGCCACTGTCATTTTCCTTTCCTGCACATTTGGATGGAAATAAGTTCTTAACTCTTTGGTTAAATAAGAAATCAGGCATCTACATATTTCTTCATTATTAAAAAAAGGTTGAGAAGTGTGGGTGGGGAATCAATTTGAGTTGGAGCAGGAAAAAATAAAGTGACCCACCAGGAAGAACTCCCAAACTGGAGAACAAAAATGGAACAGAACCAAAAGTTGTAAGTAGGGGTATTTTAGTGTGGAATCTCTGAAACAAAGGGCAAAGTGGGATGCAAGTGCTAGAAGAGATGATCTAAGGTAAAAATTTCTTATCAAGGCACCTGCAAGGAAACTAGAAAAGCAAACCCATAAGTGTGTAAAGAGTGTTTATTTCTGGAAGGTGGTGGAGTATGCTGACTGAGGTGCACAGAAAAGGAGAGAAGTGCTCATGCCCCCAGGACACCTACCTCACAACTTGCGGCAAAGATGTGGCAGAGCCCGGAGAAGTTCCTATAAAAGTAGGGAGGATGGTTTGGAGAACAGCCTTACCCTGGGCCCCGGTCAAGGAGGAATGTTAAACAAATTGGGGAAGGGGGCTAACAAGAAGAGACTAGCATTGCTCAATCTCTCTCTCTCTGTATCACACACACAAACAAACACACACACACACACACACACACACACACACACACACAAAGTGCTTCCAACAAGAGTTTAAGAGTTTAACTATACTGGACACTGTACAAAAAGAAATATACACATATGGTCCTTGTCTTTCTCTGTGTCTTTGCTTCTTCTCCTGGTCTCCTTCTGTCCATCCAGCTTCTCCCTTCCATAATTGGCCCCATCCCACCAAAATTCTCCCCAGAGATTCTTTTCCTGAAATAAATACTGCCTTCCTGGGTCAGAGAAGCCCTGGGGGAGTCCATCACCCCACCCCATCCCAGCTACTAGGGCTTCTTCCTTTTTCTTAAAGTACATTTCTTAGGGGAACAGGGTAAAGGCCCTTTTCATGCCAATCATTACAAAAGAAAGTTTTTAGTTTAGTTTTGTTTTTTTTTTAAAGCATAAATAAACAGCCTGTGGAAGAAAATCCCCTGTACCACCCCCCCCCCAAATCTGCCCCTCTCACCCCATCCCTAAGAAGGTCATTCAGCCATCTGTGGCCAAGATCACTGCAGCACCAAAGATGCCCACATTCTCTCCAATGAGCTTCATCTGATTCCAGAACTCAACTCGCCGAGTGTTGTGCCAATAGATGATATTTCCATCAATGAGGAGGATGATGAGGGGTAGCAGCACAGCCAGGATCTGAGCAGCCAGGGCCACATAGTAGCCAGAGAGGAAGGCCAGAGCCAGGACACCATAAAGGATGAAGAGCAGCTGGAGTGTAAGCTCTCCTCCCGGAATGTGGTTCAGATATGCCAGCCGGTCTTCTTTGCTGTGCTGGAGGGAGTAAGCCTGGGGCGAGGGCAGGGGGAGGTCAGTGGTCCCTGGCACACAGTGTTACCCCTAACTGGAATACTTTCCCCTCTATATAAATCAAATTCAACCACTGATCACCCCTTTAGTGATTCACTGATTCACCCACTTCATTTGTAGTTGTCTTAAAAGTATTCTTATATTATGCTGACTTCTCCAGCTACCATCTCACACCTGTCATCTCTATCCTTGCTTCCACTAACAAACCTCTAGCAAGAGTAATTTATAACCAATGCCTCCAATTCCTCAGCTTCCACTTCACTCTGTAATCCCTTGCATACTAGCCTTCCTCATTCCACAGCCCTTTAATCCTATCCCCAACCACTTCTCATTGATCTGGCTGAACTTTCTACACACTCAATCCCTCTCTCCACTCAGTCCTTTCCTTCTGGGGAAGGTCTTCTCTCTCCTAACAAACTTCACCTGCTAGCCCATAGCTCTCCTCCTTTTGACCAATAAACCTCCAAAAAGACCAGTTTATACTTATTTAAAAGCCTTTACTTCCTCATAACCAGTCAATTCCTTGCAATTGGGGTTCCTTCTTCCCTGCTCTTCCCAAAACTGTTTTCTTAGGTTCACTATCTCCTAACTGCCACATTCAATGGCACTTAAGTCTCCATCCTCCTAAACGTCTCTAAAACATGGTCTTACTGACAACCACCCCCATGGGTGAGTCACTGTTGACAACTTCTCTCCCACAATCTTTATCTCAATCAATGAGCATTTAGTAAGCACCACCTATACATACAACAGGTACTGATATAGTCACTTAATAGATAACTTTACCTCCACATCTCCCTCCTTCAATCTATCTTACAATGCCTGCCACAGTAATCAACCTAATGTACAAAACTGACATCACTTGCTACCCAAAAACCCTTAGTGGTTTCCCACCAGCAAGTGAATCAAGTCCAACTTTCTGAGCCTGGCTTTTGAGACCCCTTCTTTTCCCAATGTTGTCTTATACTATTCCACATATTTCAATTCAATTAAACAAACACATAATAAGTGTTCAGTCCGTACTAGGCATCGAGCTAGGCACTGAAGAAACAAAGACAAAAACTAAATAGTTCCTACCCAAAAGAAGCTTACACCCTTCCAGGGCAGGGGATTCTACATGTACCCAGATATGTCAATACAAAGTATAAAAAAGCAATGCACAGTCATTTTAAGAGGGAGAAAATGCTAAGCAAAAAAAGGTGTCCTGTAGAAGTTCAATGTACCCTGAACTGTTCCTTCAAAGGAAGACAGAGCATCAAAGTGGGACGGCTAAGTAGGGTGCCCATTCCAAGAATCGTGGCAAAGCCATGGATGCAGGAGAAGAGACCAAACACACACATACCAACACTCTGCTTTTTAAACCAGACCTGTGGCTCCATCAGTGGAGTAGTCTCCCAGGAAGGGGCTTCCCCAATCAAAGCCAATCTCTAAAACTCAGTCTTCTTTTTTTTTCTTTTTTTTTTTGGAGGGCAACTGAGGTTAAGTGACTTGCCCAAGGTCACAGGGCTAGTTTTTGTGTTAAATGTCTGAGGCCAGATCCAAACCCAGGTCCTCCTGACTGCAGGGCCAGTGCTCTATTCACTGTGCCACCTAGCCACCCTTGAAACTCAGTCTTAAAGAGACACCATAAAGAATTAGAAAATCTTGGAAATAAGGAAAATGCTCTCCTCAACCAGAGAAAGAACTGATGGAGTCTGAATGCAGATAAAAGCATACTATTTTTCTGAGTGTGTGTTTCTTTTTTCACAAAATGACTAATATGGAAATGTTTTACATGAGCGCACATATACAACCTGTATCGAAGTGCTTACTGTCTTAGGGAAGAGGGAATTGAAGGAGGGAGAAAATGTCGACTCAAATTTTTTCAATAATAAATGTTAAAAATTATTTTACATGTAACTGAGAAAAAATGAAATACTATTAAAAAAGAGAAAATTTTGGAAAACTCACAAAATTATCCCAGAAAGGAGGCCTTCACAGGACTGGGGATGGATGGCCATGGACCAGCCTAGCTGAGTATGAAGAAATTCATCCTGTAAAGGGTAGAAGGATGAATCTTTCTGCCAGAGACTCACCAGTACCTTCTGCCAGGTCACAGAAGAGTTACTGCAGGCCAGAGGAGGCAATAATCTGATCACTGGTAAAATCAGATGTCCCTGAAGCATGGCTAGTTGCACTGTTTGTACTATATCACCAAACCAAACTGTACATTCTACAAAAACAGGAACTACATCTTATAAAAAATTTTATTCCAGTCAAGAAAAACAGCAAAGTGGACAGAGAATCAGGGACATTTGGTTTCAAGTCTTGCTTTTGACATCTATGAGCTATCCCTGTGTCCCAGACACTCACTATGGATATAAATTACCAGTAAACTGTTGATCTGCATAAGAAGAGGGAGTCTCCACACCAAGAATTTCTGATGCTGATGAAATCACAGGTCTAGACTCCTCCAAAAATATTTCAACACAGCTGGATGGCTCCAATACATGCCATGCCTTCCCATCTCCACCCCTCTGCCTTCATTCTCACTGTGCCCAACACACAAACAAGCAATCCCCACCCTCACCCACACCCTAGTCAAGCCTAGAAGGCCCTCTCCCATCTGTACTCTTGATAACTCACCCCTTCCTCAAGGGTCAGCTCAAGGGCTCCTGCCCCTCAATGAAGTTTTTCTTGACCCACCTGTTCAAAAGCTTTTTTATGTGGCTTATTCTGTCTTACAGTTAGTTATCTATGTACATGTTTTGTCTCCCTCCTAGGCCACAAGCTCCAGGACATTAGGGCCTAAGCCTTACTTCTTTTCTTTGTATCTTGTTCAGTGTCTATTGCAGGGCACTGCATAGATCAGATCCTTAATAAATGTTTATTGAATTGCTGAATTGAATAGTTCAGCTTTACTGAATATAAGGTGTGGAATTCTGAGGCTGACCCATTTTCCATTAGCAACAACTGCCACAGAGAATAGTCAGTCTAGAATTATCCCACTCATCACCCCAGCTTAATCAGTCCATATGTGAGCCCCTGAACAAATAATTGAGAATAAAACAAATAATAGAGAATAAAAATTCTCTATAGTACAACCCAAGCTCAGGCTAGGGATGAAGATAAGAAGCAACCTTTTAACCTAGGCTTCTCAAGTAGAACTGAGCCATGCATGGTAGTCTGGGGTCAGTGTTGATAAAGTGATAAAAATGAGACCCCTAAATAGAACCAGCCTGATCCCAGGAACAAAGGGGGCCCAGCATGTAAGAACATCTTTCCCTAAATCACCCAGAAACATGCCTATTAGTAAGGCCAAGTTGCTGTGCATAGAGGATTTGTGGCTTTAGGATGTTCCTTCTTCTCCTGAAAAAGGACAATATGCCAGCTACCCTCCAGATCTCCAGCAAAACTCCACTGGTATGTGGGGAAGCCCCACCTCTGTTCAACTAACTGGAACTCTCTCTCTAAAAACTGTATATCGATGGAAAGACCCACCACAACCCTTGAAACCCTCCCAACCTACCACACAGATGAGGTAGATGCCCAAGAACACTTGGCCTGTAGATTGCAGAGAGCGGCTTCGTGGTTTCTGGCGATAGAGTTCACCTGCCCCACTAGCCAACACCAGAAAACCACCAATAATGGCAATGGTTCTAGAATACATTCGAACCTGAAAATGGGAGAGGAGACCCTATCAGAAACAGTTCATCCAAAGAAGCCCCCCCAGAGCAAAGCTACACTTTTGTCTTTCCCAAGACAGTCAATTTCTCCTATTATACAACATAAATCTTCATTCCTAGGAAGTCTGCTTGATGCCCTCTTCTCCCCTCCCCTATCCCTCTCCTCAGTTCTCCCAGCATGATTCCTAAAGCCATCTTCCCTCCCACTGACACCACTGATGTTACTACCAAATTTGTCCCTGCTCAATTCTCAGGGGCTCCAGTATAACCTCCCCCCACCCAACTGGACACTATACCCATTCACCTCTGTGATACCACGAGTGGAAAATGACCCACTGGCTACCATGCATGGCTTTAGCACAGAAACTCTAGCCGTCTGCCCACTCCTTTCTTTATTTTCCTTTTGGAGGGCAATTGGGGTTAAGTAACTTGCCCAAGGTTAGGCGGCTAGTTTTTTTGTGTGGGTGTTAAGTGTCTGAGGCCGGAACCGAACTCGGGTCCTCCTGACTCCTGACTCCTTAGCCGGCGCTTTACTCACTGTGCCACCGAGCTGCCCCTTCTGCCCACTTCCTTCCCCTCCCGGCTCAGGATACTACAACCCCAGCCCAGGAGGACATCACTCACCTTAAGCCAGTCTCCATAGTGGACATAGCCCCCTACATAGGCCGCATAGGTGCTGATAGCCAGCTGGAGGGCAGCTCCCAGTGCAAACCAACGCCGCTTCACCCCAAACGACATGAAGCTGGCACACAGCACAGCAGCCCCCATATCAAAGTACAAGTAGGGCACTGGGATGTCCGGCTTCCTGAACGGTAAGCAAAGCAGCAATGTGGGGTCCTGTAGGATGCCCAGCAGGCACAGTACTATGCCATGTTCCTACTGAGCACCACAGCACACTGTATTTGGAGTCAGAAGCCTTGAGATTGAATCGTGGCTCAGCCATTGCCTGTGCGACCTTGAGCAACTCACTACCACACTGCTCTGCCCCACCCCCACCCCAATCAGTTTCCCAAACTGTAAGATGAGGTTGGGATAGATGATCCCTAAGTTAAGCGTTTTTCGGGTCAACTGAACAAGCATTTAATAATAGCCTAATGTGTCGGCAGTGCTAAGGTTGTAGCAGAGGGGGATACAAAGAAAGACTTTTAAATATGTGATCCCATAAACTGCTTGCTTCCATCCTTTGAGGGTGCACACTGCCATCCCCCAACTCAGAGCACCCAATATTGACTCAATATCATAATTGCTGCTGCCCCATGCACTATCCCCATAATGTAGCCCTACTAGATTTCTCTCCCCGCCACCTCCTCTTCCTCCACTCCCATCGGCCTCCAGCTTCCTCCTTGCCAGTCCCGCTCCTCCCCGACACCTCCTTGCACCGCCCCCACCTCCCCCCCCCCTCCCCGGCCCGCCCGCCTACGGTGGCCGAGTGGGCTAGCTCACCGGCGCGCGTCGGCCCGCTCGGCATACAGCATGAGCTGACTGAAGCAGCCCCAGAACGGACACCGCGTGAGCAGCACCGAACCGAATTGCATGAGTAGCTGCAACAGCCGCCGCCGCCGGCTCGGCCCTGCGGCCATCTTGGGGAAGGACAGTCGACACCCGGCTTCGACCTCGGCCTTGCTCCGGAGTGAGCAGCAGGGGCGGGCAGGAAAGGGTGACGGGGTAACGCAAACGGAGGCTTCCGGGGCCGCCGGCTTATCTCTTCCGACCGGAAACTGAGCCCAGCCCCGACCCACACCGGACAACACGTGGTTCCGGCTGGCGCGGGGAGGTGCGTCTGGGACGTCAGTCTGCGGAGACTAAGCGCAGCTCGGCGTTTCGTCCTTCCCACGCTGCCAGTTCCCACGTTTGTTTTGGGCGGCTGGCTGCAACTTATTTCTGTCATTTTAAATTCAGATTCAGTTGTGCAAATAGATTCAGCATTGTACTTTGGAATGAGGGATGTTCAGCACTTTTCTGAGCCAGAGCTCTGTTTCCCCATCTGTAAAATGAGGGTGTGGGGGGAAGAGAACCGCTTTTATGGTCCTTTCAGCTTTAAATACCGTGATCCTATAATCAAATTTCCCTCTCTCTGCAGTCTTGAAAATTTGATAAGCACGCAGGGCAGTGGGCAAGTTAATTTCTCCTTTCTGGTCCTTAGTTCCCTGTCTAACGAGGGGTTGGGATTAGAGACGACCTCCAGGAATGGGGGGGGGGGGAGGGAGCAGGCTACATTAGCACTGGGCTAAAACGAAGCCTTTTCATTCGCTCGTTCGGTAACTTGGTTCATTTTCTCTTGCCTAATCCTGCCTCCATGCCTCCCCACAAAAGGTGGTCCCCTATTTGAGGCGTTCACACCCAAGGTTGGGTAGGACGGAACCTTCCCTGCCAAGGAAGAGACTGTGGAATCATTGTGAAAGAGATGGTATTATGTTGGGTGTTTCAAAGAATAGATATAATTGAAAGGCAAAGTTGGAGAGAAAGTATTTCCCAGACCATTCCGATTCTCCACTACAGAATGCACTCACCCTTTCTGACTCTGAGGAAGAAGTGTCCTTGCTTCCTTTCATCCTTGGAGGCTAACACCACTTGACCATTCAATCTCATTCTTCCCACCTCTTCCAGATCCCTTCTTTATCAATTATAGCTCTTAGTTGTGAAAAGACAGGCTTAAATTGTTAATGGATCTGTTAATTAGCCCAACCATCCAGGAATGTACTTTGGAATATGCTAAGAATGGCCAACATGTCTTTACCCATTGACATACTATGCCACTACTAGGCATGTAACCCAAGGAGATCAAAGAAAGACAGATTCAAAGATACACCATAACTTTTTAGGCAAATAATAAAGAACAGGAAATACACTACGTGCCCATCAACTGAGGAATAGGTAAACAAACTGTGATACATGAATGTAATGAATATTACTGCTCCATAAAAAAGGATGACTATGAAGACTAGAGAAGCATGATGCAAATAAGCAGAACTAGGTAAGCAACATGCACAATGACTATAACTATAAACAATATATACAGTATAAAAATGGAAGGAAAAAAAAGTACAAGGGCCCAAACTTGGTTCTAAAGAAGGGATATGATTAAGAAATTCCTTTCTTTTTTAGAGGTGGGATACTGTGAATGTGAAAACTGCATATACTATTCTACTCAGCTGATGTGGTTAGTTTTGTTAAATAGGTTTTTATCCTTTCTCTAGAAGGGGGAGAGATACTGGAAAATGAAAATGATATAAACATTTATAGCCTCCCTGTCAGCTTCTTGGAACTCTGCTAGCCTCTTCCCTTCTAACATTTTCAAATCTCCCCCATTTATACAGCAAAACAAAAATACCTTAATAATACCCTGAAGGGAGATGGGAAGAAAATAAACATTTCTATCATGCCTAATATCTGCCAGCCACTATGGCATTTTACAGATATTATCTAAATTGGTTCTAACCTAGAAAGGTAGGTGGGTGAGGGAACTGAGGCAGAGGTTGTGATTTGCCCACGGTAAAATGCCTAGGGCGGAATTTTGAAATCAAGCCTTCCAGATTCCAGGCCCAGTGTTCTAATTACTTCACCATCTAGCTGCTGAAGTCACCTCCCTAATCTCTATGATCCTAATTTTTAGTATAGTAGTCTATATATACTATATATGTGTATATGTGTGTGTATACACACACGCACTATAGTAGTCTATTCTACTTCTTTATAGAGGTATTTGGGGAGGACACAACGCACCAATGTGGAACATTGCAGATCATATTTTTTCTATATGATTATTTCCCATTTCTTCTCTCAAAAAAGTCTTTTCTAAGGGATGGCTCTCTGGGACGGGGAAGAGGGATGCAGGGAAAATAGGCATTGTAAAAAGAAATCAGTACAAATCTATTTTTTAACTGCTTCAATTTTCTCACTACCCTCTCCTCAACCCCCTCTCTCTACAACAATCTCGCTACAATTTTGTCAACATTGCTCTTGCCATCTTTTGAGTTCAGGGCATCTCATCTGGACTATTCTAATAACATCTTCTCCTAGTCTCCTCTCTGCCTCCAGTCCATTATTGCCAGTTGCAAGTCAGATCAGAGCCTTACCATGGTGGAAATTAAAAGTATTTCCTGCTTCTTTGACCTTGGGCAACTCAACCTCTCTGGGCTTCACATATTTCCTTATCCATAGAATGGATAGGTTGAGTAGGTTGAACTAGATAATCTCTAAGATCCCTTCTAGTATGATCTTATGGATGTTCCTAAGCAAAGTTCTCATCACATCACTTCCTGCTTAAAAATTTTCAGTGGTCATTGTCAGCCTAGCACTAATCTTTTTACATGTATTTTTTTTCCAGTTACATGAAAAGATAACCACCACCCCCCCCCATGTAATCTGATATAGGTTATATACATAGCATTCATCTTTCAACTTTATCACCCTGTAATGGGAATGCAAATTTGGAAGATCTTCCCTGCCCCTAGGCTAAAATGCACCTGAAGCCTGGGGAGGGAGGCTTGTTTTTCAGTAGATACTTCTTGATTGGCCAGTGAGTCAATAAGGTTGTTACATTCTCTGAGCCAGGAGAAGGCTATATAAGCCCTGATGTGTAGCTTTGTTTTGGGACTCACTTTGAGAAGTGTTCTGTGATTTGATCTGAATTCTGGGAAGCCGTTGTTGAGAGTCCCCCGGCTTTGAAAAACCCAGATGTGGAAACCCAGATGTTGACTGGGTATGGATGTAATGGTTGGACAGTTTGGAAAGCTGTCTACTTGATCTGTTAATGTCTTGATAATTCTGTCTGTATATTTTGAAGTTTGGGGTGCTGACCTTTTTCCCCTGAACAAGGTAAACGATATATGTCTGACTGATTAAAGTAAGCTTGTTAACCCATTTTGAGTTGCTTTCCTTTAACAAAGCAGATCCAAGAACCTGTATGGGCAGCAAACCCTGAGAACACGCTTGGGGTGCTTGCTGCTACACACCCTTTGTATGTCCCATGCTTCTGTCAAACTGTATACACTGTTACCCTGTCCCCAAGATTTCCAGTTCTGTACCTTTATCCCTGCTGTTCCCCTCTACCTTTCTCACGGTGCTTATATCTTACTTTGTTTTATTGTTTTATTTCCCCAGTCCTACAAGATGCATAAGGGTAAGGACTCCCATTTTTTCCTTTGTATTTCTTAAAGTTTCTAGTCCAACATCTGGCACAGTATAGACTATCAGATGGACAATAAGCTGTTATTTTTATCTAAATCACCAAGTTATAGTTTGGACATTTGGAGCTCTAGGTGGAGGGGGCAATGGGGCATGACTGTACCACAACTGGTGACAGAAAGAGGGATAAGGGAAGATGGGAGAGGGAGGGGAGGTTTAGCTGGTAGTGATAGATAACAAGCACTCCTCAATTCAGGATTCCCTCCCAAAAACTAAAAATAAAAATAACAAAAAGGAACCATTCTCCAACAAGTTTATTCCTCCTAAACCCCATACCCAATTCAGACTTGAAGGACAAACCTGAAGACAGATGAGTGGGGAACACTTAGTTATTAACTAGCAAGTCAAGACAGAACTTAAAGCACTTATTCTTTGAAGATCACGTACAAATTCAGATTGACCCCCCCAAATCACAGGGCCCTTAATTAAGGCCAGGGAACTTTGACCAATGAAACCCTAGGATTTGCAGGGCTGCAATGGGGAGTGTTAATACAGGCTTCCTTGGTACCCCATCCCAAATTTGCTGCATGCCATATCTCTAACTCTCCTCTGTCCCTTCCCCACATCCCCAGGAAGAAACCCAGTCTTAGGAATTTTCCATTCTTGGAACAGATTTTGGCATCTTATACTAGTTATAACACTAGGTCAGAAGTGCAGAATGAGTAAGGAAGGAATTGAGGGAGTCATTTCTTTGCTCAGTGTTCTTAGAACACACACATGAAAGAAGCCTAGCATTCTTTTCTTCTATCACTCTCAGCCTTTCCTGATTTGCCTTGATGCTAGTCCCTTTGATTGATTAATCTGCATTTATCCTGTCTTTATTTCTACAGAGCTGTTTTCAGATTGTCTCTCCCTAGACTGACCTCCAGAGCAGGGCCTGTCTTGCTTTTCTTTGCATCCCAAGGACTTAGCACAGTGCCTGGCATGTAGGAGCTGCTTATTAAGTCCTGACTAACAACCACTAGCACTGACCTGGAGGAGGGTCAAAGAGGATCATGCCTCTGATATACCTTTCTACCTATACCTGACTTTTGGGTCCTTCTAGTCTCCCTACCTCTGGCCTCTAACCAGCCTAAAATCACAGGGATCCTTATTTGATTATAGATAGTGTTCAGCACAATACACCCATCAGTACTGATCCTGCCAGAGGTGCAGCCCCCACCCCAAGTTAGTTACTTAAAATTTGCTATTTGCAATTGTAGAGCAGCATCTCAAACTCTTATACAAAGTCACATTTGTATAAGTAGGGATTGTTTGCAAACAGAAGACAGATAGATGCCTGTGGTAGATATCTACCTCTTTCTTAGAATAGAGTACTCCAGCTAGTTCAGGGAAAGGAGGAAAACCACTCATTGCAAGGTCAAGGCCTCAGCACATTCCCCTAAAAGTGCCCTGCTCCAGTACAACCAACTGATTATAGCTCAGGTCAGTAAATTCCAGGGTCTCTAAATACTAAATTCTCAAAGTCCAGGGTTTTGAGGAGGCCCAGTTCTTTCAAAGGAGCCCAGAACATCAAAAGAGTCAGGTGAGAAATAGATGAGCCAATTGTAGCTGATCTAAAAATCTAAGCCAGAGATCTCTGGGTGCTACAGACTCATTCTTTGGAAGGATCAAGGCATCTCTTGATTGGGAACATCCATTTAATCTACCAAAGAAATCCATAACCATCTATAATTCACCAGGCCAACTTACTGCCCTAGATCTCGGTGAGGGTGCCAGGGAGAGGAAGTAGGGCTAGGAAGGAATTGTTCTATCCTCTTCTTTTTTAAAGACCAAAGAAAATGATTCATCTATACCTTCAATAGGAGCAAAGTCCCTTGTTAAATGGGGAGGCTTGGATGCTTAAGCTATGGCCAGGGAGCTTCTCTGCCTTGCCCTGGGAGATAAATCCATTTGTTTCCCTTATCTCCTTTATATTTTCCCTTTTCTAAGTTTCTTTATCTTCCAATCCTATAGTGTCTCAGCTTAGAATACATTTCTCAAAATAGCTAAAAATGCCTCACACCCCAAACCCACTAAGTATCCTCAAAACACCCCATCCCCCACCAATCAGGGAAAAGGTATAGCAAGAGAATTTACAGGGACATCAACACTGCCCTCTGTGGAAGACCCAGACTTGAGCATAAAGAATTTATAAAGAAAGGAAAAGAGTAGCAGCTGTCACTAGTTAACCCCCAAAGACATTTTAATGAGTAGTGAGCATTTGTAGAGATCTCTTATTGTATAATGGATTTAGAGTCAGAAGATCTGGGTTCTAATTCTGGCTCTACTAATTTACTATGTGACCTACCTCCTGAATCGGTTTCCTCTAAGTTCCAACAGTGAAACAAGAGGGTTAAACTAGACAATCTCCAAAATGTCTTCTAGTTTCAAATATTATCATGCTATGAGTTTGAGGGAGCCTGAAGTTGAAGAAAAGACAATAAAAGTGCACCTTAACCCTTTCAATTAGTACAGATCCTGAAGACCAAGACAAATACATGGCAGGGTATTAGAAGAACCTACAGATATGATGGCAAAACCAACATCTTTGAAACATTGTGCAGAATAGAAACATGCCAGAAGATTAGCAGTAAATGTCCTTTTCTAAAAATGAGTAAAGATTCTGGAAAATTAAAAATCCTTGGCAAATTTATAGACTATTCTATAAGGTTGGGACCACAAAGAGAGAAACACTAAGATTCAGCATGGATTTACTAGGAACTAGTCATGTCAAACTCATTTTGCTTTCTTTTCTGAGAGGATTACTATCAGATTGGTAAAACGGGATACCATAGATATAATGCACTGATTTCGGCAAGCAATTTGACAACTCTTATTCCTGCAGACTGCATGACAGGAATCAAGTGGAGACATAATTTGATAAACTGTATTCAAAAGTATTCTTTAGGGGTGGCCAGGTAGCACAGCGAGTAAGAGCACCAGCCCCAGTGTCGGGATGACCTGGGGATCAAATCCAGGGCTCAGATACTTAGCACCACACCCAGAAATAACTGGCCTTGTAACCTTGAGCAAGTTACTTAACCCCAATTGCTTAAAAATATATATATATTCTTTAATGAATCAATCACAACTGGAGGTTTTAGAATATCGTATGTCTTTGCTGTGTAATATTTTTATCAATATATATTTTTCCAATAAGGTGGATTAAAGTGGCAGTCATCAGATTTACAAATGAGAAAACTAGAATGCACCGAACAAATCAATGACTTCATGAAACAGCAAGAAATACTAGAAAAAAGTCAAAAGATTTTAAAAATAGGAAAAAAAATGTGAGTTGCCTGTTTGAAGAAAAAAAACCATCAACCTGGAAACTAAGTCAAAGAGATAAATTAAGAATCACTGGATTATCTGAAAACAATTTTTTAAAGCTTAGACACATTTCAAAAAATCATAAATGAAAACTGCCCAGATTTATTAGAACCAGAAGGCAAATTGAGGACCAAAAGAATTCCGAAGAAAACAACAAAAGGGAAACCCCCAGGAAGATTGTGGCCAAAATCCAGAACTCCCAAGTCAAATAAAAAATGCTCTAAGCATCCAGCAAGAATTCACGCACCAAATAACCAATCAAGATCATAAAATACTTGATAGCTTCTACTAAAAACCAGAGATTTTAGAATACAGTATTCGAAAAGGCAAATAATACTGGCTTACAACCAAGGAAAACTTACCCGAACACCTGAATATAATTCTACAAGGGGGAAAATGGGTCTTTAATAGATTAGAGGACTTTCAAGTACTTCTAATGAAAAGACCAGAGCTGTGAGGAACTTTGAAATACAAACAGAAGAGTCAAAAACCTAGAAAGGCAAATTTAGTCCAGCAACTAGAAAGAACTGTATGATAATACAGTGCTAACCATTCTAATGGGGGGGGGGGGGGGAGAGAAACAAGTGTCCCTTCACAACCATGTCTTCATGGCAGTGAGGGAGTTAAAGAAGAAAAACAGAGGACTTGAGGATGGACTGATTCTATTCTAAGGGTTTTAAAAAAAAAGAAATGAGGATGTGGAGAAAGTTAGGAAAAGGGTTGGAACTTGCTATTTCTTATAAAGGAAAAGTGTGAGAAGAGTAAATAAATATGGAGGAAGGGGACATTAGATGAACTTCAATCTTATCTGAAATGGACAAAGTATCTTTGAACATATGCATGCACACAATTGTGGTATAGAAATGTCAAACTCAGCAAGGATAAAAACTGATGAAAATGTATTGGGGGTGAGGGGAATGTTAAGAGGATAATACCAGAGAGGGACGAGTTAAAAGGAAAACAAATTTTATGATTTGAGATTAAAATGCCAAAAGAAAAGCAAAGAATTATTAAGAACTATTAACTGCATTAATTAAATTAGGGGTCATTATTAAGATGCAAGCAATGATAAAAAGAGGTGACCAGAGAATCCTGAGAACAAACTCATGCAAAACAGATACAGAACAATTTGCATAAAAGCAAAGCAACATTGTAAAGAAAAACAACTTTCAAAGACTTAGGAATTCTGATCAAGCAATACCCAACCATTAGGAGGTGTTACTTACCTCCTAATAGGTGAGAAACTAAAGGTGCAGAATGTGACATATATTTTTGGATATGGCAACTATATGGATTTATTATTTGTTACAACACTTTTTTTTCCTCTCAGTTTTTAATTGGGGGGTTGAAGTGGGGGTAATAACAATGATGCCAAAAACAAGGCCATTGAAACATTTTTTTAAAATATATGTTAAGTTCAGAAGGAAGCACAGACAAGCAAGACAGTTTTGAAAGTGAGTATAATTTATTATATGCTTTTAAAAAAAAAGCAGGCAGATTTGCTGATATAATTGTTTACTTAGAAAATCCTTTGGAATCAAAGAAATTGAGAAAAATCAAGTGGTACAAAATGGAGATTTACTTTCACATACAACCCATTTTTTATGCTGATGTACATATGAAAATGCTTACTTTTGGGGGATTTGTCTAGAACTTAATTTTTTTAAAGACTTAGTCTTAATTAATAAGTTCCATGTCTTAATGATTAAAGGTAGTCAATAAATCTGGGTCCTCATCCTTTGCAGGGATTGTGGCCTCTTGCCTCTCAATTTTTTCCCAGGGATTTCAGGCAAGAAAGTCAAAGGTTGTAATTTTGTCATCCCCACTTCAGTTATATACTTGACTGTGATTATGCAGATCAGTGATGTCCATTCGAATCCCTTGTGCAGTCTTTATCTCAAGGGGAATCTCAGTTCCTTCTTTGGTAAAACAAGAGAGCTAGACTAGATAATCTCTATGGTCCCTTATAAGTTAAAATGAAAAACATTTTAATAACATGAATAACATGAACATCAAAACATGAAAAACAAGTGAGGGAACTTGAGATGTTTATCCTCAAGATGGCTTAGAAAAAAAATTTTTTTTTTGAGCACTTTGTGACAACAAAAAAGTAGAAACAAAGTGGGTGCCCACCAGTTGGGGCATGGCTAAAAAATATAATGGTGTATGAATGTGATTGTAATTCAGTATTGAGCCATAAGATATGATTAATTATGAAGAATTCAGAGAAAGTTGAAAAGATGTGAATGAACAGATACTGACTGGAATTAGAACCAGGAAAATATTTCCAAGATAATGAGAAGAGTATAACTCTGATCAATGCAGTGACCAATGATTGGTTATGACTTCAGAAAACTGAAAGTGAAACATTATCTTCCACCGCTTGGCAGAGATAGACTAGAGGTGCAGTGCAGGACATTTGTTTAGCTCAACTATACTTGTTATTAAAGTTCACATGGGAACATAATGAGGGGAGTTTTTCTTACTGCTATGTTAACATATACTTTTGAAAAACCAAACTTCTCAACAAGTTCATAGTTCCTATTTGTTTTTTGGTTAATTGTATAATGGAATATTGTTTTTGTTTATGGAGGGGAAAGGGGCTGGACCTGTGATTTCACAGAAATGCCCAGATGAAGAAACTCTACTTACCAATACAGGTCAGCACCTTTTCTGTAACTTTATATACCAGCAAGAGACAGAAATTGGGATGAGGGTGAAGGGGTAGAGACTAGGTTGGGAAAACTCAGGGTCAAATAGATATCTTTTCCTTACGCTTTAGTTTAAGCTCAAAAAACAAATACAAGTATCTCTAATTCAAATGGGGAGAAGGGGAGGTCATCTCTGATAGGATAGTGTTATCATTTTTGCTCAGCCTGAGATGACATGCTCCTCACTTCCATCTCCTCCTTCCAAATCCTCACTACGGACATTGCCCAAGGTGCCATCCTTAACTCTTGGCTTTTCCACCCATTCTTCCTTTCCATAGAAATTATTTTCATTAGTTTTATCTTGTAACTCAAATTCTAATCCCACTGCTTCAAAGTGCCGGCTTTGTATTTAAAAGGTCCTTACCATGACCTCAAATTTTAGATGTACAAAATGTAAGTTCACACCCAAATCTTCCCTTATGATTTTGTCTATGGTAAAGCATATTATTAGCCACTGAGGCTCAAAACCTGCCATATATTTAGCTTGTGCCTTTCCCTCACCCTCTAAATCCAAAGAATAATCAAGTCTCATCTATAGTTCCTTTTTAATGTCTATCGAATCTGTCTTTCCCTAATCAACATGACCTGATTTTTTTCACTAATCTCCTACTCCATAGGTATCTTGCCTCAAGTTTGCATACTTTCTTCCTTCTCTTGCATACTGCATATCCTTCCATCCCCCAAAATATTATTTACTGAACCAAGAAAATACCTAAAGACAACAATGTAAATGAAAACCACACTAAAAAAACACAATACAAATTAAATGTAAGGACCAATTTCAGCTACACATAACCCTCCCCTTCTCCTCCCTAATCACAGTAAAGAGGATAGTTGCAGAATGTTACAAAAATTGTCAAATGCAGTCAATGTTACTGTTTTCCTTAACAATTTCTTTGTTGCAAGAGAGGGATTCTGTGGTAGGGGAAGTGTAGGGAAGGATAGTGGGATATGACAGTGATATGGAAAATAAAAAAGCAACAATACAACATTTTAAAGAGTTGCTCCTTTCACTACCCTATACAAAAACTTCCAATCATTCTCCATGATCTGTTGAATCGAGTACAAACTCCTCTGTGTGATATTTATATGCAATCTAAACAATCTAGAATTCAGACATAGTTTACCTTCAACCATGACCCAAAATGAACCCCCCTTCCCTCCCAATCAAGACTATCTCCTGATCCCTCACTCAGGACTTAAACATTCAAGATTTTTATGTGGGTACTACCTCTCCCAAAGCAAATCACAATCTCTCTATGAAGCAGCAAACGGTCTTTGTAGCCAAAGAATTCATTAGTTTGTGGTCAGCCCAATGATGATCCTTCTCTTGAGATTATCAGCTCAACTGGTCCTTGAAATACAGTCTGTTGGGGCAGCCAGGTAGCACAGCGAGTAAGAGCACCGGCTCCAGTGTCGGGATGACCTGGGGATCGAATCTGGGCTCAGACACTTAGCACCCACCCAGAAACACCTGGCCGTGTAACCTTGAGCAAGTTACTTAACCCCAATTGCTTAGGGGTGGCCAGGTGGCTCAGTGAGTAAGAGCACTGGCTCCAGTGTCAGGATGACCTGGGGATCAAATCTGGGCTCAGATACTTAGCACCACACCCAGAAATAACTGGCCGTGCTGGAACCTGGCTTTTGGTTAAGAAGCCCTGAGACTGTCCTGCAGACAGAGAGTGAATACTGTCCACTGGTGAAGGACAGTGCTGTTGTTGCAGGGGTCTGGAGACTGTCCTTCAGACAGAATGAATACTGTCCACTGGTGAAGAACAGTGCTGTTGTTGCAGGGGTGTGGAGACTGTCCTGCAGACAGAGTGAATACTGTCCACTGGTGAAGGGCAGTGCTGTTGTTGCAGGGGTCTGGGAACCTTTCTGTTGGTTCAGAAGCCCTGAAGAAGGATTTTCTTGTTGTATGTTTACAGAAATCCTAGGAGAGGGTTTTGCTAATGTTTTCAGGGGTTCTAGGACTGTTCTACAGACAGAGGATGAATTAATGAAGCGACTGGCAATGTATCTTGTGGCCTTGCTAAGCCTTGTGAGCAAGTTACTTAATCCCGACTGCTTTAAAAAAAAAAAAATAAATACAGTCTGTTTAACAGGATTCAAACTTGAAGTCTCTGGAGCCCAGCAGGCCTGCCAGAGCTTCGGATCTAAGAGTATATTTGCACTTGAGGGCTCCAGGGCTACCACCATGACATGAGGAGACATTAGACATTAGAGGAGGTATGAGAGATAGAGATTAGAGGAGATATTGTGAAGCATTCATCAAACATCAGACTTTTTTCAATCAACATACAGCAGAATTTGCATCAAATACTCTCTCCTATACTCAACCTTACAACACCCAGATTCCAAGCCCAGCACAAGCCCCATCTGAACTTGGTGATCAATTTCTCCTTTCTCTTCCTCATCAAGTACAGATGGTACTGTGTGTTCCATGATTTCAATTCATAATATATTGTATTAAAATCTGTCTATATATATATCTTGTCTCCCTAATGTAATCTAAAATTTTTTGTTTGTTGGGGAGGGAGAGTTTGAGGGGGGGAGGGAACCCACTTCCCTGGTTTCTTTAGAGAGTACCACAATGATAAAACACATAATTATCATCCCATAATACTTGCCTAATGAAAAAATGTTCTTGGTGAGAAAGAATGACTAAGAGAGGGTAGGTAAAAGCATCAAATTCCTTCCTTTCTGACTTTTTAAAGGATGCATCATGGTTGCAGAATATCAGACTCAAATTTTTCCCCTTTTTATCAGATCTGTCTCACCCTTCCTGACTACAACTCTACCATTCAAAACAGAAATGATGTAAATGATTACTTACCTCAGGTTAGACCTCTCTGGAAACCTAATCCCTGTCTTTAGAAAAGTATACACTGAACCATCACAGAAGGATCTACAATCCTTAGGAAGAAAGATCCCACAATCTACCTTGGTGACCCACTCTAATGTCAACTATAACTCCAGCAAAGGTATTTCCTGAGTTCAACCCTAAATCTTTCTTGCTAAACAATTCTTTACACATCCTCAGTGAAAATGAAGAAAAACTAATTGGTCTTTAATCTCCTAAAAAAACGTAGGAAAAAGAGCTTCCTGCAACACCTCTAAATTTTGCTCCTCTGAATTAAATTTTCTTCCCCCTTTACTCTCTTTTACTTGACTTTGAGACCCTCCCATCAACCTTTCCATGTTTCTATTATGGAATTCAAAATGGAAGCTCCAAGTTCTTAAATACCTTACAGCAATTATACTTGGAAGACTATTTCTTGATTTTTGTGGAACATATAAATACAACCCTTTGTTAAACAACTTAAACAAAACACAGCTATACGTGTGTGTACATACACAGTAAACTTGTGAAATACTCTCAAATCACTTTCTCCTTATAATGAGACATTATGCACTGAATATCCAGAAAGATTCTGGGTAAAGTAGAGGGGGATTATACTCTACCCTGTTAAATCACATCCCCTTCACTCCAGTCCCCTCCCTAACCCATGGTACACGCAAACCCACTGAGACATAGCTGATGGTTAAAAAATTTGGGTTTTATTGTTTTTGCTAAACAATACTAAAAAAAATTATTTTTGAAGGCAGGGCTTGAATTATTTAGTTTTGATCCATTTATTTAAAAAAAAAAAGAGGGAGGAGGAGGGGAAGAGATCATGGCCATTTTTTTTTTAAACTAGTTTCACCCCCAGACTCCAGCCAGTTTCGTGGACACAACCTACTCTGTGCCTGATGGAAGAATAACAGCACACTCTATCCAATATCATTGCCTTGAGGCACATGAGGAAGGGAATGATAGTTAATTCTCAGCAAGTTAACCATAGCCAGCCAAAGTAGTGGGCTAAATTCAAGAAACACTTAGGTTTTTAGACTATTTGCTGAGCACAAACTGTCATCAACTAGTAAAGGTGAGGAAAGAGGGAGTTTAGAGATTACTTAAGATTTGCCTGGACCAGAAAATTTGGGTACAAAGTCAGGAAAAGAGAAACCAAAGGGGTAGGGATAATCTAGGGTGGAACAAGATACGGACAAGAGGCTTATTATCTCAGGTCACTTGGTAAAGAGAGCTTATCATTCAAGCAGGAGAGATGAAATATACCATGTAAGATGATCCTTGCAGAGGACAAGAGAATCAACAGTTGTATCTCCAGTCTACCAGGGAATGTTGAGATTTATTTCTAGTACCATGAAGTGGGGGTAAAAGGAGAGAACCCTAGAGTTTCAGGACACATGAGAAATTCCAGACCAAGAAAGCAGCTAGAACGCACACACCTAAAAAGGTAAGATACTATGAGTCCTCCTTCCCTCAAATACCGCATTTAATACACACACACACACACACACACACACACACACACACACACACACACA
>NW_027187291.1:4362656-4419585 GCF_028583685.1 Petaurus breviceps papuanus
CACACACACACACACACACACACACACACACACACACACACACACACCTGACTTTCCAAAGGCTGGCAAGAGATTCTGGGACTAGGCCAAGTTGGTGGCTTTGCTAAGGGGCTTTTTTTTTTTTGGGGGGGGGGGGATGCGGGGAGTAGAGGTGGGTTTGGGCCATGATCTAATATAGAGACCTGCAAGAAGCAGAAAATCTTTAGAGAACATTTTAATATATATTTTCATATATATATTTGAAGATAAGAAAAATAAAACTAATTCAAGCCATGCCCTGTGCAAAAAAAAAATTAAAGTGAGGCACCTATTTGCTGTTCTGGCCTCAACACAAATATCACAGTCAGCTTGTTATTTTTATTTCAGAACAGATGTCAAAGTTTCTCCCATTTGCTCAGAAGGCAAGTATAACCACTTATAAAAACTGAATGGCAGGGAACAGAGTAGGAGAAGAAAGTCAAGGGTAAAAGGACAAAGAGGGAACGGTACAGAGTATTTTCAAAAATAAAATTAACAAGATGACTGTTCCAGGAGAGAAAAAAGAAAAAAAAACATGGTAGACAAAACAAGTCTGTTAGTCAAGTAATGATTCAACTTTTAAATTATTCTCTCGTTCTTTTGTTGTTTTTTGTTCAAGTCTAAGGTTTGGAATTGTTAGCCCTTCATTAAAAAGAGCTAACGGGAAATAAAGGAATTCCCTCCCCTCCCCCGGCCTGCCTCCGATGAAGACGCCAATGCCGCCTCCCTCCTCTGTTGGATGCTGAAAGAGTCCCCCAAGTGTGCGGGGTGAGGGGACTCAGGATGACAGAGCGGCCTCCTTCTGTGTCTGCTGTGCTTGTGAACGCTGCATAACCTTTTGGCTTTCCACATCTCTAAAATGTTTCTCAACCTGCAAGAAATCAGCAATAAGGAAGGGAATGGAAAGAGGCAACACCTCCCACAGATTCAGCTTAAATACCGCTGCTGCCCATATTGGACTGGTCAGCAACTGCTTAATCAGATGGATTAATTCCTGCTCCCTTTAACCCAAAGGTGAGCAGGAAAGAGGGAAAACATTCAGTGCAATTCCAGTATGCAATTTCATGGAGAACTTGAATCAATAAGCTACTGAAATTTGAGGAGATCATCCCCCAAATGGGAAATACATGCTCTCATTGCCACTATTACTACAACAGATACTCCAGAGTTAGCAGTGTCTTGTATTTCTATCATGCTTTTAATATCCAACATTTCATCTGACCTCCTTCTAAGAAGGGGCAGGAGTTCTTTACAAACAACATTACTATGGTCAGAGAAGTTGGGTAGACTTGTCCTAGGTCACATGACAAGCCACTAGCACTGCCACCAGCAGTGACTAAAACTTCATACTGCCAATCCAGGTCTTCTCAATATTCTGTACCCACCCCCACACCAAAGTAACAGTGTCAATTCAAAAAGCAAAAGAACATGACTTAGAACAATGCTGACTGTTCAGTTCCAATTTGACAGACATTTATTATGCAGGTGACTCTGTGCAAGGCTCTGTGTTAGGCACTGACCGATACAGGCTTATTTCCAGTGGATCCTAAGTAGCACAGAAGATGACAGGTAGACAAACCATTAGAATACAGACTAGATGAGGTAATACATAGAGGAAAGGTACAAAGTGCTTTAAGAGAACTAAGGAGGAAAAGATTATTTCTACTGGAACATGAGACAGGAGTAGTATTTGGAAGGTGGTAGGGAGGACACATCTAGGGAACAGTAGCCCAATCTGAATCAAGTAAAGAATATTTTAAAGAATACTAATAAGATATGAGGCTAGAAAGTCTTGAATAGCGGGGCTCAGCAGTTTGGACTCCCTTCAATTGGCACTGGAAAGTCGTTGAAATTTCTGAGAAAGTGATCGACTATATTAGGAAAGTTACTCTGGCAACAGAAGTCAGTTTTGGATTAGCAGGTAGGGAGACTGGGAGACTAGTTAGGATGCTAATGAGACAATATATGGGAGAGTTAATCTCATGCCAAGGGGCAGCAACTAGTACTGACCATTCCAGATACAGAGGAAAGAGCTAGCTACTTGCCATAGTCCAAAAGGGCTAACAGTCTTGCTCAGTCAACAAGGATTTATTTAGCATTTACTATGTTACAGGCACTGTGTTAAATATTAGAAACACTGGGATACAAAGAAAGGTAAAAAGACAGTCCCTGACCTGAAGAAACTTATGATTCCAACAAAGGAGATAACATGTAAATAACCATTACATACAAGATATATACAGCATAAATGGAAGGGACCAGGAAAGGCCTTCTGCAGAGGAAAGGATTTCAGTCAAGTCCTGAAGGATGCCAAGAAAGACAGGAGGAAAAGGTGAGGGTTCCAATTAAAAAGACAGTCAAGAAATGGAAGTACTAAAAAAAAAAAAATGGAAGTACTGTGTATGAGCAACAGCAAGTAGACTCCTATAACTCGACAAATGTGCTCCCAAAAAAGCTTTCTGCTATGAAAAACTGGGCAATAAAAACTACATGGTTTATGGGGAAATGGTTTTGAGGGTACAATGCTCAAAAATCTATCACTAATCCATAATGAAAGGATAGAAATCAATAAAAATGTAGCATAGTTTTAGATGTATTAAATGGTTAAGAAATCCAAAAATACTACGATAAATGGCCTACAGCTGTTGATAAGTGGCCCATTCCTACAAGATAGGTGAGGCAAAAATCTAAAAGAGGTGTGGGGTGGGGTATGATATAACTCAGAAGCCTTCCATGGAAGGAGATTGGGGTAGCGGGAGATTGAGGCCTAGTCTCCCTCCACCCACAGTTCCTAGTGCACCAAAAGATATATAATAAATGTGATACTCTACCTTGAAAAAGGCCTGATGCTTATTTAAGGAAAAGGGCACTGAAAGGGTTGCAACTTCTGAGTAATTGTGAAGTGGTACATTTTTCTTCATTCTTGCTATTTCTCACATATAAACAAACTTGAAATTTGAGTTACGCTCAAAATAACAGTCACACTGGAACAAATTCACATTTTCAAACAAATGTTATAGCAAAATTGACTAACTGAATTAGAGTCAGCAGAGAGGCTTGTATAGATGGTATAAAATAGACTGGAAAGGTAGAAAGTGATCAGGTTATGAAGGGTTTTAAAAGACAAACAGTGGATTTTATATATGATCCTGAGGTGATAGAGAGGCGTTAAAGTTTACTGCAGGAGGAGCTATATGGACAAACTTGCTTTTTAGAAAAATAACTTTGGCAGCTAAGTGGAGTATGGATTAGAGTCAAGAGATCTGAAGCAGAGAGACCAAACAAAGGGCTACTGCACTAGACCTGGCATGAGGCGAAGGGAGACCCATACAAGGGTGGCAGCTGCCTGAGTGGACAGAAAGGGAATACACAAGCGATGTCGTGCAGGTCAAAACAACAATACTTGGCAACAGATTACATATGTATGGATTGAGTGTACAAGAGGCATCCAGGATGACACTAAGGTTGCAAGCTTGAGTGACTGACTATTTAGTTCCTCCCACTTCAAGGCCTGCTCACAAAGGCTTCTCTGACTTCCCCAGCTGGCCATAATCTCCTGTATAAGAATTCTCCATTGCTATAGCACTCCATTCACACCTCTAATTACACTCTCATGTCCTACATTACAATTATTTGTGTTCATGTCTGATCTTCTGATCTTCCCTACTAAACAATAAGCTTTGTAAAGATAGTAAAATAAGAATCTTCCTTTTGCATCTCCACACAGCAGCTAGCACAGAGCATTGCACACAGCAGCCATGAAACACTGACTGAATAAATGAATGGATGAAGGAGAGGTTTAATGGCAGATGATCTGATCTCAGTTCCACACAACAGTGGATACCACAGAACTAGTTAAGGAGACAGAATCCTCTTTGACACATAGGTTCTCACTGAAGCCTTTAAGAGCTGCTAATCACCCCGGGTGTTTATAAAGCATCTGTGGCATGAAAGTAAAAAGCATAACAAGAAGTTGGTCTTAAGCAGCAGGACATGCTAGAAAACATGCAAAAGCAGCAGCTGACATGATTCTACCATGAAGTAGGAAGATGAAAGCTGAGGGTCACATTCCTTGTACTTACTATTTTTCGTACGTGGCTCAATGCACTCCCTTCTTTGCCTTTACAGTTTTCCACTTGATAAGGAGGTGCAATAACAACTTCTTCCATTACTACAATGTTTTTTTCTTGCCATTTACAGTCCTTAATGCTGGGAGAGGGAGAAGAGAAAAGATGAAATCCCACTTTATTGTTTCAGGCATACCACATTCTCTACTCCCAAGGACAGCACCCTAAAGGAACGGGCCCAAAAGATGCCAGAGTACCAGCTACAAACACGTAAAGAAAGGGACATCTATTGACATCTATTGAACAGTTGCTCATCACTAATACATTAAGATTCCTTTTACAGGGGATATGCACTTTAAATGAACAAAGGTAACACCAAACAAAAGTGAGGCTCAGGGGAGTCACTCTACAGTCTGAGTGACATGAAGAGTGTTAGAAAATTGTGTTCCCCAGAGAGACTCACTTGCCTGATGGCTGTAGACTCAGAATTCCAAACCAAGCTCAGGTTCAAAGAAAAGCTAGACTTGACCTGCTGGATCCAACTTAGCAGTCTAGGGAGTCCTGGAGGGAGACAATTCCTCTCATAGCAAAAGAGCTATAACTCATACCTTGATAAACTCTAGCTAATTTGGCCATCTGCCCCGTGACCTGGTCCCTCTTATGTATCAGATGGCTGGACAATGCACCAGGGCTACATGAGAGCCCTAACAGAGGCTCCTTCACATACCTGTAAATGCTCAGATTCTTAAAGCTTGGCCTCATGACAACAGTGATGCCAGCTGCCATGTATGAGTTCAAGCCTTGGCATTTAAAAGGGGCAGGTGAAGATAGCATGAAAGGAGAAGGCAAGACATTTCATCTTTTCAACAGCCAGGGGACCCAGTGAAATGTCAAATGACTTGTACTATAGCAAAAGGTCTTGGAGCAGTAACATTCCCCCTTGGGTATTCCCCCTTGATGGAGCAATTATATCAAAATCTATACTCCTCTACTCCCTGTGCTCATCACAAGAGACAGTAATAAGGGGGGGGGGTTTTTATTATGAGTTAACAAAAGAAACCAAGAGCTTCTTTTGTCCTTCTGGGGAAAGGGATCATAGAGATATAAAAGAAAAACTTAGATCCCCAAGATCCTGACCTGTGGGTCACAAGACCCTGTCTTTTAAAATCAGGATAGCCTAAAAGACTGCAAACAGATGGCATGGCTAAGCGGTTGACAATGATCACCTCTGGGAAAGAGGAAAAAAACAGAGAAGACAACCAGTCTCCACCCACTCCCCTCCTGCAACCACTTACGTCTTATGAATGGTCTGGAAAAGCTGTTGTCCCTCCAGAGAGACACCAGCACTAATTGCATAGGCCTGGCTCAGCTTCTCTTCTTTCTCTGTTCGAGCTTTGCTGGCAAGCTGAGAGATAAAAAGAACAGGAAATTCAGGAAGACATTTGGTTTAGCTCTTTCCACTAGAAACAAGTAACATGCTGAAAAAAGTCATAACTAGACTAAGGAAGAGAGGCTAATAAAGCTAAGCTTAGGTGGTCTACTGCCCCCCAAAAAGAAAGAAAAACAAAGAACCTTCATGCTTAAGCCAGAAATATTAGTTGCTTTTCAGTTCTGATCCTTAAAGTTCTAGTGTAACGATACAGTAACCTTCAGATGTAAAAACGGGGGCCTATGAACTCTCTTTCTAGTCAACTCCATAACTCATGTTCACATGAAGTAGCCTGAGTCCATGAAACCATTATTAACCAGTTAAACTTACAAACAATGGTTTATAAGACAAACAAAAATCCTTCAACAGTAAAATAAATGGCTTGGATTCCATTATTTCTGTACCCTGTCTGCCTTCTGGTGGAAAAGAAACTAGAGAAGAAACAACACACAGTACAGATAATGACCTCTTGGGACAGTTCTATCTATACATGAATTATCCATATTTTCAATCCAAGGATAACTTTCCCTAAACACCAAAAACATTTTTGGTCCTACCTCCATACTATCAGCCAGTGTAGTACAAGTCCCAAAAGTGCAAAAACTCACTTTAATGTATAAAAATAGATCTGGAAGGTCAGTCTACCAAAAAAATTTATGTTTTTAAAAACAAATAATTTTAGATTATTTCGGATTTTGCATTACCCCCTCACTACTCCCTTTCATATTTATAAAGCACTTGAACACAGTGCCTGGCACATATTAAGTACTTAATAAAAGCTTTTCCCTTCCCATTAATATGGTTAAGCCATATTTAACTGTACTGATAATGGTAACTATTGATACTGGTAAGCCTATTAGGCATACAAAGATTGTTCCTTCTATCTCCAAAACATCAACTTCTTAAACATGGGGGCTGCTGTATCTGCATTGTGCACACAGTGCCTCAGCGATTAGAATCTCCAAATATCACAAGGTATAACTGGGAATACAATTTCATTATTTCAGTCTTTCTCCAAAATACAATGCTGGCACAATCACAGAAAAGTAAAAAAAAAATCAACTAAGATATCTAATTCTTCATAGCAAAGCAAAAATTTAGTGGTGGTTAATACATTAAAGCTTCCTGGCATGGAAAGCCCTAAAGAAAAGTTACCCTCAGCTTTCAAGAACTAAATATACTGCCCCACTTCCTCCAATCCAAGTTTCAAAGGCAATTTATTACTATCCAGAGGAAGGGAAAAAAGTTCTGCCAAAAAAGTTTAAGCTACTCCTTGGCCTTGTCAATTTGGGTACACACATGACATTCCAAGTTGAAATAAAGAGATGGGGAAGAAAAAGAGAACAAATTCTATAGTAGTTCTTAGTCTTTTCATACAGTACCTAAAATACCTGGGTAGTCAAAGACTTGGCAAGACTGTACCTATATCTTTTCAAGTCCTTTTGTGCTTTTTTTGACCAAGTGGAAAGTAGCTTTAAAGAAACAAGCAAATAAGGCAGACATTACTCTATAGGTCCTTAGCAAAAACAGCAGCAAGAGAGGATCAAGAGCTCTGAAACAGTTTCTATGGAAGAGATGCTGGTGGAATATTTTAAGCAGTAGCAGTCAAAGTAGTCTTCAGTTGCTAAGACAACCCTAGAGGGGGAGATCTATTCTGCTGGACTTTCCAACCAGGCTCTTGGAGCCAGAAGACTTCAGGAAGGGGAAGAATAGAAGGGCTGTGCAAAGCTCCAGAGTAGGGCTCCCTAATGAGACCCCAGCACAGCCAGAAGGGGGGAAAGAGGGGGAAAAAGACCGTTGTGCAGATGTCTGCCACAGTAGCAAACAGAATCAAGTCTCTCATTTTCAACAGTCCAAACTCCCTTCAAAAATGTCTACTGCAGGAAAACAAAATCACCCAATATTGGATCAGATGAAAGCTGTTTTTGACAAGAATATGCTGACTTTATAATTTGAGTGTTCAGACTAAAATGTATATAGTCTGCAGAGACCAGTTAGCAGCTTGAAATCACTACAATCCAGCCTGTTCAGACTCCACCCCAAACAAATTTAAGAACGCTACCAAAAAAAAAGTCTAATAATAAACTTCTGTCAATTCAGTCTAAAGAAGCAAAGGCTGGGGGTAGATAATCTTCAAATATAGGAAAGGATGTTTTGGGGGCGAAGGGGAGTGGCATAATAAGCTGCTTTCCTATTTCTACCAGGGAATGGATAAAATGAGTCTAAATCTCAAAAGGGCTTTAGATTAGACATTAAAAATAACATTCTGACAAACTAGGTGCATAGTAATTATCTCCAGAGACTTTTAAAGAAAAAAAGCAAATATCTGTGAGAGTTTAAGCAAAGCTCTGTCTGGAAACAGAGACTAAATGATCTCTCTATTCTTTTCTAGCCCTACAATTTGAATTTATTTTAAATACGGATAAATAATGGGGTACATGGAAAAACCATTAGAAACCACCTCAATAAGGAGTATTTGGGCTTATTTTTGTTTTCCCTTCCTCCATTCTCCTGCAAACTGGCCCCACCCATCTTCATTCTCTCCCTATGTACTACAAATGTTAAAAAAAAAACCTTGACAAGACTTTATTATGCACTCAATCTATTGCCCTGCAACTTCTACTCCCTTTCAAATCCAAACTCCTAGAAAGAGTTGTCTAATACTCTTTGGCCTCACTTCCTCTGTGACTCAGGTTCCAACCCTTTGCTTCTAACTTGAACAATCAACTGAAAAATATGCACAAATGCCTGCCACTATTAGTAGGCAGAATCAAATTTACTAATATACAATCTCCAAAATCACTAATGATCTTTTTGCTCAATCTGATAGTTTTTCCTCAGTCTTTATTCTTGTTGACCTTTCTGCAGCATTTGACACTGCTGACCATATTTTCCTCCTGGATACTCTTTCTTGGTTCTCTCCTGTCTGATTGCTCCTTTTCTCTCTGACATCAGCAGCGTCCATGTGTCTAATTAGCATCTTTATGCAGATGACTCTGAGATCTATATATCCAGCCCTAATCTCTCCCCTGAGCTCTAATCACATATCATCAAATAGATATCCCATGAGTGTCGTTATCTTCCCTGCTAAATTCACTCATCCCAATTTCCCTATTTCTGCTAAGGGTAACACCAACCCTTTAGTCAGGCCAGGCTCATTACTTCAGTATTTTCTTCAACTCCTAACTCACCCTCACTTGACCTGTATTACAGGTTGCCAACTCTTTGTCATGCCTGTCACTACATTTTTTACATTCACTTCCTCCTCTCTTCTCACAATGTCACTACCAATATTTTTTACATTCACCCCTTTCTTTTCACAATGCCACTATCCTAGTTTAGGGCACTGTCACATCTTTTCTTGACTATGAAAAATAGCTCCTAATTAGTCTCTACCACAAGTCTCTCCCTATTCCAATCCATCCCACCAAAAGCTACCAAAGTGATTTTCCTAAAGCACAGACAAGACCATGTCACTCCTCTACTCAATAAACTCCACTGGGTCCCTATGGCCCCTTGGATCAAATGAAAACTCTTCTGCTTTCCTTTTTGTTTTTTGCTTTTCATAGGGACAGTTGGTATTAAGTGACTTGCCCAAGGTCACACAGCTAGTAAGTGTTAAGTGTCTAAGGTCAGATTTGAACTCAGGTCCTCCTGACTCCAGGGCCAGTACTCTATTCGCTGCACCACATAGTTGCCCCATTTTACTTTTAAATCCTTCACAACCTGGCCCTAACCTACCTTTTCTAGTCTTACTGGACATTACTCTCCTACTTGCACTCAGTAAAACTAGACTTGCTGTTCCTCTATCTAACACTATCTCCCATCTCTAAGCCTCTAATGCACTTCTTCCTCACCTTCACCTTCATCTCTTAGACTCTCCAAATTCCTTCAAAACTGTGCTCAGGGGTCACCTTCTACATAAAGACTTTATCTACTCTGTCCCAGCTACTAGTGCTCTCCAGCAAAAATTTTATACTTACACACTTTCTCTCTCTGCTTTGATTGAGTAAACTCCTAGACAGCAGAGATTGTTTCATTTTTGTCTTTGAATCTCCACACCAACATAATGCATGGCACAAAATGTACTAATTAAGTGCTTGTTGACTGATTACTTCTGGGGCTGCATGCTCATCACCAAAAAATTTCATTGGATTTCAAGACATCTGGATCTATTCCAACTCTGACTTCCTTCCATTATTTTGAATAGCACAAAGGTATCAAATATTAACAACTGGAAGAAACTTTGGAGATGTTCTACTCTTGCAGACTATCTGCTTTGGCCTCATTTTATAAAAGAAACTGAGATACCATGATTCAACATCAATCCCTTGAAGCATCCATCATCCAAATAACAGTTAAAATGGGAAGAGATTTTCTTTCATTTTGCTGCTGCAAATCAGTCCTCTTTCTGATCACCACGTACAATAATACTATGGGAAACAGGAGGTTCAGATTAGTTGTCAATTCAGAAACTTCTAGCAGACTATTTTGATATAAATCTTTGATGAAAATTTTGAATGGAAATCTGAAAAACACAACTTGCTATATCAGTGACCTCTTCCTTATAATACTTTCAAAAAAACTACTAAACTCCCTGTCTCCCTTCTCCTCCAACATAACTGAGAATAATTATAAGTAATACTGGTATGGTGGAATAAATTTCTACTATTTAAATAAGAGTTCACTACCAATGACCAAGAGACAAGGAAAATCATATAGGAAAAAAAAAAAGACACTGGTTCCCAAGAATGAGGCTGTTTGTAAACATTATTATATGATCATACCTTTTACGTAGTGTTCTTGAAAAATTGTACCTAAGTATTGCACCATATGAAATGACAAAAGGGAAAGATAAAAAAAAAAACCGTGGACACTTGTGTGAACTGATACAGACCAAAAAACACGTTCAATGACTACAGTAAGATAAATGAAAACAACTTCGAAAGACATAACTCTGATCAAAGCAATGCCCAACTGAGACTCCAGAAAACTGATGACTAATGATGCTTCCCACCTCTTGGCAGAAAGATGATAGAATGAAGCATATATTACCAGAAATAGTCAATATATTAATTTGTTTTATATGACTATATTGGCTTGTTACAAGGTAAGGCTTTTATGAGGAAAGAAGGTGTGACAGTGATTAAAAAAAAGGATGAAACTTAAAAATACAAAGAGAAGACAGTTCAGAAAGGGACAAAGATAAGTAGGAGAATGTTGATACAATTACATTAAATTTAATATGAACTTTTAAAAACCAGTGGTATGCAATATTCATAGTCTCACAATCTTCTTTTTCTGTTGTGTTTTTTGTATATGTAAATATTAATGTGCACTGATATGTTTTGTCATAACAAAAACATTAATATTAAAAATAACATGTGCCTAAGTTGCTTCTGTAAACAAATTCTACTGTAAAGCAAATAATTACCACCTAATTTTTGTGTTTATAAATTTAGGATTTTTCTAGGTTGAAATACTATACGATTCCCTCAGTTCACTAGCTTAAGAGATGTTGCCAAACTGATTGGAAGAAGGGAAAAACTTGCCTTTGGAAAAGAAATTATATGATTTAGGTTACAAGTTAGTAGGACAAAGCCTAACACAGACTAGATAATAAGCTCATAAATATAAAGCTAGAAGGTACTTTGGGGGATTATCTAGTTGGCCACCTTCAGGTTACAGGTGAGGAAACAGAGGTTTAAAGAGGTTAAGCGACTTGCCAAAGGTCAACAGTGTCAAAGCTAGGATTTGAACCCAGACCAACAGGATCACAGATCTAGAGCTGGAAAAGACCCAAGAGGCCATCCAGTACACCCTCCTCATTTTGCAACTGAGGAAATTATGCACCTTCTAGAACACTGAAAGTATCAGGGTTTTATGAACAAAATTTGCTATGTTTTTCAAAGCCAACCTTCTGGCTTATGTCAATTCCTAAATAGTATCCACATAAAATGTACCAGCAACTTCAGAGAATGAGCACCATGGGCCCCGCAACCTGAGAAATGTAAAATAAAAAGTTTATTACTGGAGATTCAAAACTTAAATGCAGTTACTCCCTAAACACCTGGAGTTTAGTTTAATCTGAAGCTTCCTTTCATTTTGCAGGTGTCCCTAAGAAACCGTTTAAGAATCTTCTTCATTTTCTGGTAACCAGTCCTTTTGGTAGCAAAAAAAGGTCAGGAACTTGATACCAAGGCATTTTAATACTAAAGTCCTTAGTCACACTTGCAGCCCTATAAAACTAGTAGATGAATGATCTCTTGTTCCATTCAGTAAATGGGAGAAAACAACAAAATACACCCCACTAGCGAGTTGTTTGGAAAGATGGTTATTAATTGATGACTAAATTATCCCAGAAGCAATGGGAAGGCAAATGGCATGGCAAAGTGAAGAGGTATCTGAATTTGGAGGCAAAGGACCATGGTTCAAATCCTGGTCCTGACTCTTGCTGCCTGTATTGACTCAGATGAGTCCCTTAATCTTTGGGTTCATTTTAAAATGAAGGGTTTGAAGCAGCTGGCTTCTAAGGTCACCCCAGGTCCAGACTTACAATTCCATTATGCTTCAAGGAAACCAGAGGCCTTCCAGCTCAAGGGAAGGGGGGGCATCCAAAAGGAAACCTGTTAAGTATGATTTCCTCACCCACAGAAGCCACTCAGCTCCTTCTTCATCAGTATATTCTGAGCCTTGCAACCAGTTGTCTTCAGATAAAGGCACTAGGACTCTACTACAACTCTCTAAGAGCTGCTGTAATTCAGAAAAAAAAAAAAAACTTAGGGTAACTAAAGGGAGTGGCAGGACAGGGTTCACCTCAATTTCTAAATATGACTTGCTGTTTCAATTCCGGGAAGAGCACCAACTGTCCACTGCTCCAAGTTTATAACATGCAGGATCTTCAGGGACTCTTTCCATAGATATAAAAATCTCATAACCTTTTCAGACATTCAAATCTCATAAACAGCATGGGGCTGCAACTACTTGATACTGCTCTGCTCTAATTTTTTCCTAAAACATTCCTTTTTAAGTATTTCTAAAGTGTCAATTCTTCAATACTGATTTCAGTCTTTTGGATTTCTACCAACCTTATAAACTGAGAGTATACTTACCTTTTAAAGTAGTTTTTAATAGCATAACCTGTTTGATCAGAAAGTCTTATCCTCACTGAAAAATCTACTAGCAAATTTGTTAAAAAATTTTGGCCATTAACTACGTTGGCTTTAAGGGTTCTCTTTCTTTCCTTCTTTCTTTCTCTTTTGTTTTTTGGAGGGGGAAAGGGAGGGCAATTGGGATTAAGTAACTTGCCCAAGGTCACAACTGCTAGTAAGTGTTAAATGTCTGAGGCCAGATTTGAACTCAGGTCCTCCTGACTCCAGGGCCAGTGCTCTATTCACTGCACTGCCTACCCACCCCACTCTCTTCATCTTTCCATGACTCAGTTTCATCCACGAAGAATGCACAGGATTGCTGCAAGGGTAATAGATCAAATTAGCTACTAAGGTGAAAGGTATTCATTTGACTAAATTATTTCCTAATGATACCAGACTAGAGAAGGCCCAAGAGCTACATTTTGAGGAGTTTCATAAGAATATGGTATGCATTTCCATTTGTATCAGACATCTGTGTTGATTCAATTGGGTACCGTACCATAAAGGTAAGTAGGGGGAAGGGGATAAGATGAGGGGATGATAGAAGGGAGGGAAGACTGGAGGATGGGGTAGTCAGAAGCAAACACTTTTGAAAAGGAACAGGATCAAAGGAGAAAATAGAACAAATGGGGGATGAGATAGGATGGAAAGAAAAATAGTCTTTCACAACATGACTACTATGGAAATGTTTTGCATAACTACACATGTATAACCTATACTGAACTGCTGATCTTCCCAGTGGGGGTGAGTAAGGAGGAAAGAAGGGAGAGAATTTGGAAATCAAGAGTTTTAAAAACAAATGTTTAAAAAAAATTGTTGTTACATGCAACTGGGAAATAAGATATACAAGGCAATGGGGTATAGAAACCCATCTTGCCCTACAAGAAAGGGGGAAGAGGATAAGGAGAGGAATAGGGAGCAATAAATGAGAGGACAGAATGGGGGAAGGAGTAATTACTATGCTTACCATCTGGGGGTGGGAGGTAGGGGAGTGATGGGGAGAAAATTTGGAACTCAAAATCTTGTGGAAATGAATGCTGAAAACTAAAAAGAAAGAAATCTGTGTTGAACCACAGACATTTAGGGGTGGTAAAGTTCTTGACATCTCATTTGACCCTAAACACAACCCTGTGAGCTAAGTGTTACTGCAATTCTCATTTTACAGAAGAAGCAACAAACTCAGTGACATGCCTAGGGTCTCAGACTATGAATCTGATTTGGGATCTGAATCCAGGACTTATGGCATCTAAGTCCAGCCCAATATACAATCAGCCATACTGCCTCTCAGCAGATTAGTGTCTTAAAAGGAAAAATTTCTAATCCCTGGAAGCTATATCCATGAAAAACTTTCTTTAATATCAAAAACATGAGTTAGAAAGGTGTTTTGGCTATGCAGCCTATTGCCTAAAAGGTCAATAAGTTTTTTTAAACATGTTTTTATAAAATAAATGTCCTCCTGACTCCAGGGCTGGTGCTCTATTAACGGTGCCACCTAGCCACCCTGATAATTTCGGAAGGAACAGGTCCCAATTACTCAGGAAGTGGCACATAAGCTTAACCTCAAAAAAAGTTAGGAATGCTAAGATGCAGAGATAAGGAGAGAGTACATTCTAGGAACAGGAGCAAGGAGAGAGACAAGAAATCAATCAATAAACATTATTAAGTACCTACTATGTGCCAAGCCCTGTAACATATGAAACTATCCTTGACATCAAGGTCTATTAGGCAACAATAATATGCACCCATATCAGCACATACAATTTTTTTGAACCAGACCTGTAATAGTGGAGGGAACTACTGGTGAAGACCAGACCTTCCTATATCAATATAGATCAGAACCTTCTCTATAATTTAATCTTAAGGAGTAGCCTGGGGGGTGGCCAGGTAGCACAGTGATTAAGAGCACAGGCCCCGGAGTCGGGATGACCTGGGATCAAATAAGGACTCAGACACTTAGCACCTACCCAGAAACACCTGGCCATGTAACCTTGAGCAAGTTACTTAACCCTAATTGCTTTAAAAAAAAAAAAAAAGTAGCCTGAAACACTGAAAGATTAATTGATCTGCCTAGTCCCTTGGCCAAGATGTGTCAGAAAACCCAGATCTTATTCCTGACTCTGGTGCCAGGCTGGCCTCATACAAGGTAATTTGAGGGAAAGGGACTAAGAACTGAAAAGATCAGGAAAGGCTTCATGAGTACCAAAGTAGGGTTTTAACTAAACTTTCAAAGAAGGTAGTTAGCAAGTTTAAATAGAAGTAAAGAGGAATGAATTCCTGGTACGGGGGACAGCTTGTGCAAAGACATGCATACAGCAGATAGGATACAGAGTTTTGGGGGCTACTTCAACTAGTGTGTATAATCTGAAAGAGGAATAATATGCAATAAGGCTGAAAAGTTGGCTGCAATTGAGATCTATACTTTCAAGTATGGTCAGCATGTTGATATCTTTCAATTGACTAGCTTTCTTATAGGAAGGGGGGTAGGATGGAGAAGCAATGTTAAGTTAGTGAGCAGTATGAGATGCAAAAACAAAAAAAAAATCAATATAACATTAAAATACACAAAACAAAGAAGACACAAACAGGGCAATTTTGCATTTACTGTGTAATTTAATATATGCTTTTTAAAAACAAAACTGTTAACAGTTTACATATACATATACAACTGATTTTTTTTTGTTCTTTGCATACGGAAATGTTTGTTGATTAATTTCATAATCCTTATCAATAAACACACAAAAAGAAGACTGCAGTCAGATGATAAAAGACCCTCAATGCCAAGTTAAGGCATCTTTTTTTATCCTGGAGGTAATGTAGAGACAATGAAAGTTTGTAAGCAGGGGAATTACATGGTGAAATTCATGCTTTACATTAAGATTATTTTGGCAGTTGTGTAGATGATGGTGTGGAGGACAGATCTGAGAAGGAAGAGACTGGAAGACAGAAGTGTTGCCATAATACAGGAGACAGGGGAGAAAGGCCCGAACTAGGGTGATAGCCATTTAAGTGGAGAGCTAGGAGTCAGGAAATCTGGCTTGAGGACTAGCTTCATCACTAATTAGAATACTTTAAACAAGTCACTTAACTTCCCTAGGCCTTGTTTCTCTATCTATAAAAGAGGATCTCATTCACCTCTTCTTAGCCTCCCAGGAATGCTATGAAGAGAATATGCAAACATGAGTGCTTTGGGCACGAAAGATGCTTTAAAATTCCAGGGAACATCATCATTACCTCCCCCACTAAAAACCTATTTTCAGACTTCCTATGTGAGAAGTTTATCTAAACACTATTATATTTCCATAATGCAATCAACAACCAAATCCAAGATACAATCAGCCAGGCCACAAACATTTTATAAATAAAGCTGCTTTTTCACATAGCTTAAAAGAAAAACCCTATGTTATAATTAGCTTTAAAAGCTTTGATTAGTTGTTAAAACATAACTGTGCTGTCAAATAAAAAGCTCTGGTACCTGATGTTGACAACATCTCATCTCTCTGCTTGAATTTATCAACCTGCTGTATGCAAAGGTCATTTCTTATTTCATCTACCATTGAAATCAAGCATTGTTCTGAAATCAATCATGTGAACCTGCAAGAGTGAAAACTAGACTGGCAACAAAGTTGAAATTTGACTACAAATCAACAAGCTAATGCTAAATCACACAAAAACATCAAAGGATAGCTTGGGGCAATAGAGGGGAATACACAAATGATTCACACCCAATTTCTAGCCAATTTTTTTTTTCCTTCCAAATTTTAGACCCAAAGAAAAAAACAAATAATCTTATGTTAGTACCTTCCAAAGGTACTAAAATAAGCACAATCAAGTTATGAGGGGACAGTAGGGGGAGCCCATCAATTATACAAGTGATTCATATCCAATGAAGCATATGGTTAAAAACCTCAAGAGGTGCTGGCTATATCTAGAGCTCTGAAGACACACCCAGTCATCGGCTTAGATTCAGGAAGAACAGCACCTCTGAATTATGGAAATGGACCAATTTACTACAACATTTAATTTCTACAACTTTGGAGAATTAAAAGAAGGGCAAGGGGAGAGAGCCACATGGACAGATGACAGCTTCTGCCAACCTAATCAGACCTTTTTTCTCCCCCTTAAAAATGACAGGACCTTAAAAATCATCTAGTTCAAAAACACCAAGTGATCACACAAAGTGACCTCTGGCATATTTGTGACTAAAACCCAAATCTTCTGGCTACCAGCCTAGTATTTCACCTACCACAGCATGTTGATATCGTTCACAGTAACTTTTATTTTTATTCTTAATCCTCAGATTCTCCAGGACAGAAATAAGTTCTTTCCCTCTACAAGACTTCATCTTGGCCAGATTTCTGGAGAGCCCAGGACTAAAATTTTGCCACACCACATTTTTCCATCCATTTGGCCCTTATCCCACATAAGGAATAATAAAGAGGTTAAAACTTATATCCTTTAAATGTGCTGTAACATTCTAAGTTGTGCTTCTAGCAATGGAGATGAGAAGATGGGACAATCCAGAAGAGCGGGAAAAGTATGGAACTTGGGAGTAAAAGGACCTAGATTAAAATGCCAGCTCCACTATCTTATAGCATGTCTGACCTTGGGCAAGTGCCTTTACCATCCAGAGTCTCAATTTCCACATGAATAAAAGGAGGAGATTGAACTAAATGGTATCTAAGGATCCAATGACTTTATAACCAGTCTCCTATGGTGACCAACACTATCCATTTGTGAGAGACAACTGACAAACTCTAAAAGGTCAAAGTTTTTCCCACTGAATAAACGTTTCTCCACATAGAAAGTAAACCTTGAACTATCTACTGAGCTAATAAACCAGTATATCACTGGTCCTAACAAGTGTACAGGTTGATTCCTATAACAACTGACATTTTTACAAATCATCTCATTTGACCCCTACAAGATAAGTACTCAGGTATTATTGTTCCAGCATTACAGATAAGGAAAAACTGAGGCTTAGAGAGATTAAATGATTTGCCCATGATTATACAATTAGTAGATATCAAAGATATGATTTGAAATCAAGTCTTCCTTCACTCCCTCCTTCTTGACCTCCCCAAAGACTATGCAATGTTTCTCAAAGTGTGGTCCAGGGAACCCCGGAGGTCCCCAAAACTGTTTTAAGAGGTCTGTGAGGTCAAAACTATTTTCATAACAATAATAAATGTTAATTTTTAATGCAAATAAATATCAGTATCAGCCAAATAAAAACTCTTTGGGATGGTCTTCAATCCTTTTTAATACTATAAAAGGGTCCTGAGACCCAAAAGTTTGAGAACACTGCCCTAAAAGGATTATGACCCTGGGGGCCCTACTACTACTGACTTGTGAGTGTCTCTCCAAGACCACTATTTCAGGAGAGCCCCAGCCATCATGCTTCACTTCATCTTCTCCTCTCCAATTACCTCCTCCACATTATCACCAATTACATAGCTGTCTTTCAGATCTATATACCCTTCACCTCTTTCTTTCCAACTCTCTGACCCCTCCCCCTCCCCACCCTGGCCCCCTTCCTCACCCTGTACCTAGAGTCTGTTCAGGAACTACAACCATTATCAAATCAATTATGCCAGTGATCCTGAATAAAGTGTGTCTATCTACTCCCCTATAGTACCATTCACCATCCCTGTAATTTTCTGGACCAAAATTTCCCTCTCTAGCTATCATTTCCAACTGTGTTTTCTCCATCACAAAAATGTAAGCTTTTAAAAAGCAGTTTCTGTCTTTGCCTTTGTATCTGTTTCCCCAGCACTGGCTCATAGTAACTACTTGATATATGATTCCTGACTCCAAATCAGGCACATTTCCACTAATTCATTAGTAGGAAGATGAATTTAATTCAAACTAATTTCTATTTGGCAAAAAATGTCATATTATTATAAATCTCACTCCTCCCTCAAATGCACAGATACTGGAGTACATGGTGATGGTGCCATTTTCAGAACACACAGTGACAGCCCCTGGGCATGTGGGACCAAAATAGGTTGAGATCTGTGTCTCAATGGGCCCACCACCTATCAAAATGCAATAGCTAGAAAAACTTCATCCATTAGGAACATGCTCAAATCTATAAACACTATAATGGTCTGAAATTATTTTAAATCTCCCATCTGTCTAAATTTTGAAAGTGGTGATCCTCAATTAGCTAAAACCAACTGCTTTCCTAAGTGTGACCAAATATCAAAATCAAAGATGGACAGAGAAATTAGCTCCTTTCAAAAATAAAAGTTCTCTCACTTCCCTACCAACTCCATTCTTTGAATTGCCTCATCACTTGAGTGGATACATGCAATGAAATGACCAAAGGAAACCAAGAGGAAGAGAATCATGTCAATTACTTGTTGGGAGTCCCATTAAAATATGTGATAGGGAAGAATACTTTGCTTAAACTACGTTTTTTTAGATTATCTATATTCACCCCACAAATAATCTAAATTTAACTTCACATATCCCTTTCTCTAACTCAGAAAACTGGTTTACAGTCATACCTGTTCCAAATGCACTGCATACATTTATCTAAACAGATGAATGTATACTAAAATGAGAAGGCTGAACTAGATAATTTCTAAGGTCCCTTTTTAGCTCTGACATTCAAGGAATCTTTATCATTGTATCTTTCCAGGCTTATTACAAATTACGCCTTTAAGTCTGGCCAAACTGGGCTTCTTGGTATTCTTCACACACAATGTTCTACCTCCTTCTCTATGTCTTTGCATAGACTGCCCTCCATTACTGCAAGGCACTCTCTTCTCAGTTCCACCTTTTAGAAACTCCAGCTTCCTTCAAAGCTCAGTTCAAATTCCTTCACATAGCTTTTTTTTTATGCCCCCAGCTGCTGGTGCGTATCCCTTCACATCAGTTTGTATTTACTTTGTATATACTTATCTATATACATGTTGCTTTTCAAGTAGATATGAGGCTCCATGACTGTTTCGTTTATGTCTTTGTATCCTCAGAGCCTGGCACAAAGGTGCTTAAGGAAAGTTTTTTAACTGATTTTTCTCTCTACTAGGTGTTGAGGGCCATATCTGTTCTTTTTTTTTTTAATAGAAGTTTAGTATCTAATACCTAGCAAATATTCATTAATATATCAATGTATTGATAACATGGTCCTGGAATTTAAGTTTATTTTGGTATCCAATAAGATTGCGCTGATACTGCCAATACTATCATGATACATTCTGACAATTCACCACACAATACCAGATGCATTATGAGACCCAGGGTAGCACGGGTAATAACATTCAAGGAAAGTCTCGCCTTCCCTAAGATCTGAGAAAGATCTGGGATCACTATTTCCTGGTTTCCCTATGAGATATTAATTGGTAATATATATTCTTGATACTCCCCCCTTTCTGCCCCCCCCCATCTAGAAACTATTAGGTTTTGGAGCACTTTGTTTTATTTACCCTACTTAACTGTAACTTCTCCCTGCCATGGAAAAACGGCTTGTCATGTTATCTATCTAGCCCCGTGCCTTGAACATACTCAAGCATTTCCTTAACACTAAAAAGACATGGATTAATTCTATTCATATGATCCAGAGTCAAAAGACCTATGGACAATCCTTATTACCCTTACCGTGAGATATCAATAGTCAATTCCAATAAAAGCGAAATTATCTACCCACTTTGAGTCAATTCTTGATTATATGCACTAATGGAGCTGAACACCAGGTTAGTACATTGTAAAGTCTGTAAGATTTAAATCATTTATAATTGGCTTTGGAATGTTTTCAGAATTTCTTTTGAATGAATGTTTTACATCTAGAAAATTTATAGCAATAATTAATAATATGCTGATTATGATGATCTGACTGGAGGAGTCTAAAAAAATGCTCCCTTCCCCTATCCTGTCTCCTCCTGATTTCCCATTCCCATTACTGAGAATGGATGGCGTCACCACCCAAAGAAATATAAAAACACTACCCTAAGGAGACCTACCTCATCCCTAAAGGGTGGCAGGTAAATACTTTCTCTAGGGGCAGAAGAAATAATTATTTAATGTTTCTTTTAAAATGAGTTTTTCTCCATTTCCTGATGATCTAGAATAAATAAATCTTGTTTATGACAACAAAGGGTTTAATTAAGCAGAATAGTTACAATGCCAGCAAGATCAGACAAAACATGACAAAACTTCCATGGGTAGAAAGGCTGAAGACTAATATCAACACAACTCTTATTTGTCAGTACCTTTTTTCTGGGCACCTTACAAAGTGTTTAAACATCCCTTGTACATCCTCCTGCTCTATCTACCCACTAAAAAGAACCCAAAGTTTGCTAACCATAAATAAAATTATGGTAACTTCATTACTGTTCTAGATGCTTGGAAACCCCAGCTGCTGCACAAAGGAGTCCTTCCCCTCCTCCCCACCCCATTCTAATTCAAATAAAGGAAAACAATCAAAGTACCTTAAAAGGTACTTCCTAGGTGAGGCCAGTAAGGGGAAATCTAAAATAGCTTCCTGCACATGGCAATGTGAGGAACTAATAAACCCCAGAGAACTTTCCAACCTCATTTTAGCCATGAGTTTCAGCTACCAGAGATGCATGGGTTTTGGGGGGTTATCTCCTCACTCTGGGAAACAGAGAGTGAAAATCTAATATCTAAAACATGATTAGCAAAACCTATATGGACACCAACAATTTTCAAACCTGCATAATAACTGGCCCCTAAATGACAGCTATTTTAATACAAATAACTTTTGAGGAAGGGAACTTCCCGACAGCACATACTTGCCATCATCTACTCAGAGTAAATTTGAGAACATCGGCCTTTAAGTACTAGGATACTCCTCTAATATATACAAGTGTTGAAAACATCTCTTCAAACCTCCTAAAAAGACTTCTGTAATAAAATATTCTGAATCAGAACTATCTTATTCAGGTTTGTCAAAACTCATGAACTATGCAAGCAGAAAAAAGATAGCCCTAGGGCCCCCTTAACTGGTAACTGCAGCAGGAGGTGCTGGGCCCCAAACAGTGGGACACCCAAAGACTGGCTAGATGAAACATGCATTAAGTACATACAACTGACTATGTGCAACTGTAGTGTTGAAACTGAAACCTCAGACCCTTCTAATCTGCAAACCCTTATAATATTTCGGTGGGTCAAGAGTTTCAAATCCCATGTCACCTCGGGGAAACTATGCCTCAATTACTGAATAGTGTTTCAAGGGTCAGAGAGCTTCCTTGCTCCCCAACTGTTAATGTAGGTTCCCAATGTTCCTTAGAGAAATAGGAAGATACATCTTATTATGGTTCAGTATTAATAATCCAAGTGACTTAAAAAGAATTTAAACATTCCTTAGAAGAAAAAGTGTTGACTAGGCATTTCCTATACCTGTTAATTAAATTTGGTCATGGAATTCATTTCCTCCTCACTTTTGCCTCATAAAGGAATCCTTTTCCTTCAAGAAACAGCTCAAGCACCACTTTCTATGTGAAGACTTTCCTGATCCCTCCAGCTACTAAGGCCCTCGCTCTCAAAATGCCTTTTATCTAATTACTGAGTATTTGCTTCTAGTCATTCTCTGTATACTTATATGTGTGTGTGTGTGTCTCTTTGTTTTCTCATACTGCTGGTGAGCAGGAATTGTTTCATTCTTGGTATTCTGATGCCAGAAACAAGCACCGGGTCTAGCACACAGTAGGTTTTTAGTACATGCTTGCTGACTGATTCCGTCAACTTAATGGATCAAACAACAAAGCTGGCAGTATTAAGAATTTACATTAATACAGGATTTTAAAGTTGTCTGAAATATATTGACAATTATACAAAGAGGCAGCTAGGTGGCACAGTGGATCATGTTGTACTGTGGCCTCAAGAAGGCCTAAGCTCAAATCCTTATCTGTAAAATGGGGATAATAGTACCTACCTCACAGGACTGTTTTAAGAATCAAATGAGTTAACATATGTAAACCAAAGTTTTCAAACCTGAAAGCATTATATAAATACTAGCTATTATTAAATTTATCAAGGATAAAATCAAGCAACCATTTACTAAACTTCTACTGTGTACCAGTCACTGCGCTAGGCACTGGAGATACAAAACTAAAAATTAAATAGTCCCTGTCCTTATGGAACTTGTGCTCTATAGGTGGAAACAGCATATATAAATATAAGTAAATATAAAGTAACCAAGCAAAAGGTAGTAGGCAGCTGCGTGGACGGACACAGGAAAGGCACCTCAAGTATAGTGTGGTGTGAGAAATGCTTGAGACAAAGAATAATTTTGGTATGGTTTCATTTTGTGACAGCAACAGTCATTTGTCTGTGCTTCTACTGACAGTAGGCTGACTCAGAATGGCTGACCTTGACCAGATGAACCCGGATTGGGCTGGTTTCCCCATCTTTAGTTCTCTGTCAGTGGAGTGCTGGATCTCTTGCACGTTGTTTCATTGCTCTTTTATTCTGTAGTTTTTAAGAACGGATATTACTCCAAGAAAACCTATAAAAGTCATTGCTCTTAAAGAGCTCACTTCAATGACTATGAGAAATATTGCAGCAGCTCTTGGTGTCAGGGAATCAAGAGTTTCAAGGATCATTCAAGCCCATAATGAAACAAGCTCGGTCCCACCAAGGCACAAAAGTGCTTTTCAAAGTGCAGTTGAAAACCAAAAAATGATGCCAAGAAGTAGCTAACTATTCCTGTAAAACAGCCTAATTAATGCTCAGCAAACAATCAAAGGCCTTGGCAGGTAGAGAGACTGTTACTGATTCCTCTATAGTGAGGTATAGGCTTCTTGAAATTGGGAAGAACAGCAAAAAACAGATAACTTGCTATGAAGAAAAAATGCTTGTCACAGGCAAGACAATATAAGAACTAGAGTACTGAAGAATGGAAAAAGGTTATTTTAAATGATGACTAACATTTTCAATCAAGGCTGTATAAAAATACTGTCACTAAGAATCCAAGTTAGCCTGTAAGATCTCAGCATCTTCATAAGATTATAAATCATCTACCCCCCAAATGTTTTGAGGTATTTTTTTTACTTCCTTTGGGCCTCAGCAACTTATCCCCATTGAGAGAAGGATAAACTTTGATAAATGTACTGATATACTGAAGAGCCAAACTATTTAGAATTACAGAAATTCATTAATAGAGAAGGAATACTCTAATAAAACCTTACACCATGCCACATGTCACATAAGGTTAAGAAATATATCTAAGACATGGAGATAAACATGTTTCTACAAAATGGGGACTCACTTGTTTTAAACCCCAAAGAAAAACTATGGGCTATCTTTATCTTCAAAGCTAGACTTGAAAAAAATGAACTGTCTCCCCAAATATGTTTAATATCCAATGTGATAAAAGTGTAGTTTCATGATGAAGAATTAAAGAATGTCAAAACCTTGTGACTGCATTGCCAAATCAAAGTGACTGAAAAAAAAGGATAGACTACATATTAAGTTTTTAAAAGATGTAAAAATTTATAAGCCAAAAAACATATATGCCAAAAAACTTAATTGTTGTATTTTGTCCCAAGTAAACCCCACACTAAGATATAGGCCTTAAGCTGAAATTTAAAGGAAACTAGGGATTCTAAGAGGCAGAGGTGAGAACAGTTCTGTGCAAGGCAAGGATGGGAATATTCTATGTAAGGAATAGTCAAGAAGGCCAGTACATGAAATGGAGCAATATATCTATATAATGACAGAAAAGTTAGGTATCAAAATCTGATATCAGATTTCAAGCAGCCATAAATAAAACCTTAAATAACCAATTAGAATACCAAAAGAGAGAACCCTGAGCCACTTAAATCATGTAATATGCAACATACTCTGAAAGCTCAGGCTCCTGCATTCAGGATTAAATACAGCAAAGATTTGGACACTCACATTCCTTTATGTACATGCCAATGGCCCAAGTTATTAAGGTTAACACAAATCTCTAGACAATCCTTTCTAGGCAAAGAAAAGTCACTCATGGGTGCTGCTAGGTGGCACAGTGAATAGAGCACTGGCCCTGGAATCAGGAGGACCTGAGTTCAAATCTGGTTTACGACACTTAACACATAAATTAGCCCTGTGACCTTGGGCAAGTCACTTAAACCCCAATTGCCCTACCTTCCCCCCTCCAAAAAAGCAAAAAAAAGGTCACAGCTTCTCAGTCAAAAAGTTAAGAGGCCCTAGGGCTGCATTAAGGATTCTGATATGAATCAGTCACCTTGAAGACAAGGGCAAAGATTCTACAATGTTTATGCCCTGTTTACAAGTCATTCAGCCTGATTTAAATTGTGCCCCTGAAAAATCTATGCTTTCCTTTTTTGCTCTAGGCACAACAGAGAGGTTATTCATGTGCCTGATGGATGTACCCATGTAGCTTTATGGAAGGTACCTTCATTTTTAAAGGAAGAAAAAATGTAAAGCACTAAAGCATGACATTATACCACTTAGACAAATACGTATATTTTAAAGTAAATGTACTTGGAGATATCCGAATGTTTCTTGTACCCTGAATGCAGTCCATGGCAAAATGCTCTGGGTTGAGAGATTCAGAAGCCATCTAATCCAACTCATATCTAAACAAGAATCCCCTTTATAGCATCTCAAAAAAGTGATGATCTAGCCTTTGCTTGGAGACATTTGGTAGAGAGGAGTCCACTCTCTCCCAAGGCAGCCCATTCCCTTTTTGGATAGTTTTAATTGCTAACAGGTTTTTCCTTATTCCAAAACTAAATCTACCTCTCTATACCTTGTTGTTACAGGCCTCTAAGGCCAAACAGAACAACATCAATCCCTCAGCTACATGAATACTATCTTCTACTTTATACTAAATCTATTCTAAATCTTGCCTCCCCAGCTAGACTAGAAGCTCAAAGAGAACAAGAGATTTATGTAGGGTATTTGTTTCTCCCAAAGCACCTTGAACACAAAAGGGATTCATTAACTCTTATGTGTCTGCCTTGACACATAAGGTCAATGTTTTTAGCTTTTGGTGTGACTGAGGGATACCAATTGTTCCTCCCTTTTAGGAAGTCACCTCATCTGTCCCCCTGCCTCCCAAGAACCCAGCCTGAGCTGAAACCCTATCCAAAAACTCTATAGCAGGGGAATCCATACTGTCTCTCCATGAGATGGCTGGCAAATTCATAGGAGAAAGAGAGGTTTTCTCAAGTACAGGGACACAGGACCACAGATTCAGTGTCTTTTCACTTTTCAGACAAGAAAAAAACTTAGTGTCAACCTCTTTGAGGGTAGGTTTTTGCTTAAAATCTGATAGCATTCAGCAATTCAGAGAAAAAATAAGCCTCTTATAAAAACAAAGAGACACAGATACAAGGGACTAAGAGTTAATGAAAAAATGCAGCTGACAAGATTCAGAAACAAAAGTCACTCTAAGCAAACAGTCTTAAGACCCAACCCTTCCCACCATTATATTGAACCAGACTTGGCCTATCATCCTTACCTTGCTAACATTGAGAGAAGCTAGGGGAGGAGGGGTTTCTGTGCGGTCATTAATTATTTCAATTTCCGAGACAAACTGTAGATTTATAAGCAGGATGTCTGCATGGTTAGGCTTTCCACTGGAAGAGGGACATTCTAGAGAGAAAATAAAGTTAAGGAAAACAAGCAGAGGAATCAACAAATCCTGATGGGTCTGGAAAACATGATTCAAGAAAGGCTCAAGGAAAGTGCACACCAAAAGCAAGTGGTGAAGAGGCCTCACAAGAAACACTGTAAGAAGTAAGGAATCCCAAAACCTCATTCTTCCCCTGCTTCACCCAAGAAACTAAAGGATTTCAGGCTCTACAAACAACACCAAATTTTGCATCCCTGAGATGTTATCATCACTTCTTTCCTCTTAGTTTTTTACATAGAAATTCAATGTAATTTTTACGCTACACTGATATCTATTTGTCTTTAAACTCTAAGACACCAAACCTTACAGAGTCTAGTCCAATGCAGCTTCTTAGCATAATAATGATTGTGTTTATAAAGTACTTTTTTATTTTTGCAAGGCACTTTCTCATCATCTCATTGCTTAGTTCATCACTGAGTTGATGAAGATAAAAGAGGGGTATTATCCCCACTTTGAAGATGAGCAAGTGGCCTGTCCAAGGTAATCCTGCCAGTTCATTCACTTAAGAATTCATTAGGCACCGATTGCATAGGTAATATTCTACTAAATGCAATGGAGATTACAGAAGAAAAAATCATTTATAGCATATAGTTAATGGTATACTTGAAACTAGAACTACTATCATCAATCAATCAGACTTCTATCCCGGGAATCCTTTTACTAGGGTGCTAATTTTACAGGTCCCATTCTTCTGAAGGCAGTACCTCATCTAGAAAAAATGACTATGCTACTGAAAGTACTCTCAAAAATCACTTCCCTCTGCTAGAACTGTGAAACAGTGGTTATCTGAATTGTTATTTGGAATTTAAATGTTTGCCACTCCAGACCAACAGGTTCAGTTAGACTCAGTGTGCATTCTCACTCTGGCAGATACAAAAAAAATGATCATTGAAACAACTACAAGGGAACCACTGATAAGAAAAAAAATAAAATTCCTATACCTTAAACAAACTGGACATTTTAGATGTGAGTATTTGGCACAGTGGGTAGTGTGCCTGGCTTGGGGTCAGAAAGACCCCTCACATTCATATCCTAAATCAGTCACTTACTAGCTATGTAACAGTGAACAAGTAACAGTGAACTTAAACCTCTTCAGCCTCAGTTTCTTCAGCTGTGAGATGAGGCTAACAGGACCTCCCTTACCTCACAAAGCTGTAATATGGATCAAATAAAATATATGTAAAGCATTTTACAAACATCAAATAATTATAAGTGTTAGCATTACTAGTATTCCCACCCCACAAAGGCTCTTTCCCAATTTAACATCTCTGCTTATTATCAGAACCCCTTCCCCAGAATTAAACTGTTATTCTTTGTCTGGTGTACTCAACGAGCACACCCCCGAATTAGCAATTTTCCAGGTAGAATATCAGCCTCCAGCAAGCTCCCCAGGAAGGAACATACAAATCAATAACTGAAGTCTCTTTCCAGAGGTCACCTATAAACTTCATCCTCTGGAGACCCTTCCCTCAAAAAAGAATACCAACCATGGCCCCTAGCTTCATTTTCTGTGCCCATGCCTCTTTCCTTGGGGTAAAATACACACACAACCTCTACAAATTCGGGAGCCTCTTACCTCGGGTACAAGCACGGCCCCCTAACCTACACACCCCCTCCCCCACGTGACCACGGCCCCCTCTTTCATCTGGGGCCCCGAAGACCCTACCTTACAGCCCCTCCCTTTCTTCCACTAGCCCTTTCCTCCACAGTGCCCCCTCCCCAGGGGATTCAGCCAGAAGAGCCACCCGCGTGTAGAACCCCCTCCGCCCACCTTCCCTGCCTTCCTTCCTCCACGCCCGGCTCCCGCAAGGAAACTGAGACCCCAATGGGGAGAGGAAGGGGGCGGCAGCAGGAGGGGAAGAAGGAACTAGGGTTGACCACGCGCATGCGTCCTTGGCGCCGCGGTCGCCGGTCGCCCCTTAGGCCCCGGACCCGGCCCGGCCCGGCCCGGCCCCAGCCGCCACCGCCCCCCCACCCGTGCCAGCCCGGCCTGGAGTCCCAGCTGGCCCTCGATGAGAAGGATACTGAGCGCCAGCATCTTGGACTGGTAGTCAAAGGCTACCACCTCGCCCTGCAGCCGCTGCTCTTGGCACGTTCGGCATGAAACCTGGCTCCCAACGCTGAAGTACTCGCCCGGAGGAGCCGCCATCTTGGGAGAGCAGCGGCTGGCGGCGGGGCAGCGGCGAGGCCGGCCCCCTCAGTGCGCCGGCACTCACGCGCAGCGCGATGGCGTAAGCATTTCGGGGCGGGTTTACAAGACTAACTGGGAGAGAGGGGCTCCGGAGTGCCCCAGGAGAGAGAAAGGAGAAGGAACCAGGCAGCTAGGATCAGAGATCAAAAGCCTGACCCAAGAGAAATGAGATGCAAACCCAGGAAAGGGGTCCTGCTCTAAGTAAAATCTTACCCTCTCCACTGAGTTCTTCATCCATTTTTTCCAGCCGTCTTCCCACCTAACACACAACTTGGCTAAATTTAAGCTAGATTCTCCAATTTGGTCCAGCTTTATTTTGTTTTGAGAAGTTGGTTTTGGTTTTGTTTTGGTTTGGGTTCTTTTTTTGCTTTTTTTCCCTAAAGAAATCTCAATCTTAGACACAGAGTTGTGTTTAAACTTTCCCCAAAATAACTTTTACTGCACACATCTGCTCTCCTCTCCTTTCACAAAATCAAAGGAAAAACAGAGGGATAGGGAACAGACAAAGGCTACTAAAATTGAAATAATCCAGTTAAATGAATAATCTCCTTTAGGGATAGAGACTTTAATTTTTTAGCTGTTCGTGGTTAGGACCTAGTATCTTGCACATAATTGTTGAATTTATTTAACTAGAAGTGAATCGAATCAAGACCTTGGTGACTGCCATTTCCTATCACTTCATACAAATTTTGACATTTGGCCCCTTTTAGTCTAAAACTCCTATCTCAAAGTGATCCAATCCTAGGACAAAGACCAAGAAGCCTAGAGGTATGGTCTGGGTTAGAGGGATGAGTTTGCATTTATTGACCTGAATTTCTAATAAACTCATTTGATCAGTCAGTAGAGAAGATGACAAGAAAAGAACAGTTCTTAATATGAAAAAAGGAAGGAAAAACATTGCTCTTGCCAAGCAAGGGGCACAAAGCTCCCTGCCCTCTGCTGCATCTTGGTAAAATCAAAGTTATACTACCTGATTACATAAAGTATCTTTTGCAGTCTTTTCATGTATATTACATCATTTTATTCTCACCCCATCCTGGAAGAAGGTCTATTTAAGAGGTTACAACAAATCAGTGGACCATGTTTACTTGTGAGACTAGAAACCAGATATTCTAATCATGTCCATGTCAACATACCTGTACTCCAGTCAACCTTAATGGCTTTTTCACTATATAAATTAGCTTTTATCATTTCATAATATAAATTATTTAATTTGTTGATGGGGTGATGGGACCTGAAACCCTAAAAGGAAAAGACCATATCTTTGAAAGCAACTCAGCCCTTGAATTTTCCCATACATTTCAGCAGTCCAGAGCACTGGTGCCTCACCCTAAGGCAACTGGCCCACCTAGATCAGATCACTTAATTAGCTTACTTGACAAGTCCTTTCACTGTCAATCTTGGCCCAGTCCAGACTACTTAATACTCCTTTCACTATAGCACCTGGACCACCCCGGCTATTTCCCACTTCTTAATCCAATCTAGATCTTTTCACCATCTTTTCTGTATATAAGCATCAGTCTCACTCTGTTAAGTTGCAGATTCACTAGGAACTCTGCTCACTCCCATTGGTTACTATACCTAAAATTCACTTAGAATCTAGCCCACATCTATTGGTGTCACAAATAAACCTCACTATTTTGACTAAAAGAAGGCTTGAGTGATCAAATTCTTTCCAAACCGACCCCCCTGTACTCTTGCATTTTGTGGTTCCCAGCACCCCAAACCCCAACATTTATCACTTCACTTTATAATTGAGCTATCTTTATCATTTCACTACATAAATTTGCTGTTTCTTCATTGAATGGAGTTCACTTTTCCATGCTCATTTCTTCCTTTCCTCCCAAAAAAACTAACCAAGTACAAAAATGGCTCAGGCTAGAAATGGATTTAGGGAGTTATCCTAAACTTACCCTCCCCCTCAATGCCCTGTGGCCTAGATCCCATCAAAAACATGGTAATCTCTGGTTTCCATAAATTCCTTTCTCGAATTACTCCAAATCCTAGTAAACTGTTGATCTCAGGGGTGGGCACTGAACACGAATTCACTCTAGCTCTCACCCATACATACTTACTTACAAAAACACTGTTGGATTACATGGTGGACAGACTTAGGGGGCATAAATTTTAGTATTTTAAAAATTAAACTCTTTCCTCCTCTCTCCCCCACCCCAACCCCCAATCCCCTCAGGCAAGTCAAAACAAGAGAGTTGGAACCAAAAAGTCTTCCAAAGTGAGAATTCAAAGTCTAACAGTGCTCCTGTACGGGGGTGTCCTATGAAGGTGGCTGTAGTAACATCTTACAACTGTATTACAATTCGGCATCAGGAGGGGGGGGGGGGGATGTCTAAGCAGTCCCCTGGAGAGAGGAGAGGAGAAGAGAGGGAGGAGGGAGAGAGGGAGAGGGGGGAGAGAGAAAAGGGGGAAAGGGAGGGAGAGGGAGAGGGCGAAGGGGGAAAGAAAGAGAGTGTGTGAGTGTGAAGTGTGTGTGTGTGTGTGTGTGTGTGTGTGTGTGTGTGTGTGTGTAAGTAAAACTGCTGTTCCCTTTCAAAACACACCTGGGATCCTATGGCTACGTCCTTGAACTTCCCTGTCCCTATCCTCTGAAGAGATCACGAAGCTTTCTATCAATAAAAGAAGGCAGCAGAAAGGAAACCTCACTTCGTGAACTAGCTATCAGCCTCCTCAAGCACCAACCTTCAAAGCCGCCTGTTACCCTATGACCCTGGACCGCAAAAATAGCCACCGCCCCACGTCCGCTGCGGACTGGAAGCGAACTGGAGACACGTGGGTCTAAAGGGAAAACGCCCTCGCAAGAGGTTTGTCCCCTACGCTGACCCGTCTAAGGAAGGCCTAGCGAGTGATATAAACCCGGGAGGTAGGGAAAAAAACGTTATTTGGAGGGCAAAGCTCGAGTTTGTGGACCTGGGGGAGGGGGCAGAACGGGCCCAGGGACGCGAGAAAAAGTGAATGCAGGCCAGCTCGGACAGGGGTGCGGTCTGGGGAGCGCTCGCGTGGCTTTGGAGGCGGGGTTTGAGGTGCTCTGGAAACTGAGAGGAGGGGCCGCGAGGTGTAAGCCGTGATCCGGGGGGAGGGGGGGGGGGGGAGGAAGGGAGGGGCTTCCTGGGTAAGACTGGGGCGAGGTTTGTGGCATGACGGATGTAGTGGGGGCGGGGCCTGAAAGCCGGAGGATGTAGGGGACGTGGCCTAGCGCCAGGGGGGGATGGCGGAGTCTGGGGAGCCCTGGGAAGAGGGGGCGGGGCTGAGAGCCGAGACCTCTAGGTGCATCTTGGGCTGATGCTAATGGTAGCCTGGATGGGATCTGGTTAGATATACCTGTGGAAGGAAATGGTGGAGGCTCTGAGGAGCATCTCCCTCTTACCCCTGGCCTCCCTCAGCTTCCTTCCCTTTAGAAGCAGCGTTACCCAAGTCAACCCAAGGTCAGGGGCTCCAGGGCCTGTGGCTTCCTGGAATGGAGTCAACTCTGGGAGCCGGTATCGTGGTGGCCGAAACTCTACAGAGACAGCTTCCCTGGCTGGAGGACGTCTGGCTCTGGGTCACCTTCCTGGGTGACCCCAAGTGCATCTTTTTTTTCTACTTTCCCTTGGCCTACTATGCCTGTCGCCACGTGGGTATTTCTGTGTTCTGGATCACCCTGCTCTCAGAATGGCTCAATCTCATCTCCAAATGGTGAGACAAAACCCCTTACTATCTCTACTCCAAGGTTATGCCCACTGTCAAAAAGAATTTTTTTAAAGGCCAAGCACTGTGCTAGGGTTTGAGGATACAGCGAAAAAGATGAAACAGTCCCTTCCCTCAGGGAGCTTACATTCTACCAGGAGAATCAACATGTACACATATAAAATAGGAAGCAAACCTAAATGTAACTGGGTAGTGCCCTAAACATAGCGAAATTCAAAAGAGTGCAGTTGGTGGAAATATAATGAGCTATTTAATTTTAATATGTTGAATTTTAGGTGCCAGAAGACATCCAATTAGATGTCTATCCACTAGACACACACACACACACCCCACCATAGAAACCTACCAGTCATCATCTCGTACACTGACCCCTCACATCACCCACATGGATATAGTCTTCCTCCTACCCAAGCCATAGATATTTAAACCACAGTCACCCCATACATACCCATAATCACTCTCCACCTCTTACCACTCAGTATCACCTTTTCTCTGTGTCATTATGTGTTTCCATCCCACCCAAACAGTAGTAGTAGAGCTATTTTCCCTTCTTCATCATGAAAAGCTTAGGGATGAGGGACACAACCCCCAACCAAAAAAGTCAAGTATTGCCATGGATGACATCCCAGAAATTCTCTGTAGGTGATTTTTAAGGCCTTGTCTATGTGCATTCTGCTTTTCCTGGTTTGATAGAGGAGCAAGTTGATCTGTCTCTAACTGAGGCCTTCCTCTCCTGATCACCCCACAAAAGGATGCCACATACCCAACCTGGGAGAGAAGTAGAAGGGGCAGTGAACAAAAATGTTCACCAGGAGGCAAAGTAAAAGTTACCCATGCCTGTAGGATTAAGAAAAGTTGAGAAAGAAGGGCTGCCTGGGTCCCTCAATCTCTGTCAATGTGAACCATTGAAGGAACAAAGAGGCATGGTTTTATGGTGTCTTTTACTCGAAGTTTTGAGGAGAAAATGTTTATTTTCAGAGAGTTCCAGCAGAATAGCCATTGGAAACTTTCCTTTTAGAACTAGTCTTCATGAGCACTTTAAAGTTTGCAAATCACTGTATGTATGTAATCTCGTTTGATCCTCACAACATCCCTGAAAAGTAGGATGGACTGTTATTATCTCCATTTTCCAGATGAAGAAATAGACGCCTACTTGGATTAAGTGACTTGTCCAGAGTCACACAGCTAGTGAGTGTCTGAGGCAGGATTTGTATATAATTCTTTCTGACTCAAAGTCTATCCTTTGTCCATTATGACACCTAGCTACCTTCTTACTCAATTCTCTTTTTCCTCTACCTCATATCTCTAGACCAAGTCTGCTTCCTTTCTCAGTTCTGCTCCTTGCATCATCTGGAGCACTGTCTCTCTCTCTCTGTCTCTGTCTGTCTTTGTCTCTGTCTCTCTGTCTCTGTCTCTCTCTCTTTCTCTCTCACTCTCATATCCTCCCCATCTGAAACATTCACCTCATTCACTGTTTCAACCAACATTTGTTTATCTCTTCCAGCCATGAGCGGCGCTTGGTGCTAGGTGCTGTGGGTTCCTCCAGTGATCCCTGTTACCATCCGTATCTTTATGTAAGGCATCTACCTGCCTGAAGATCATTCTTCCTTTCTGAAATAGTTCAGTGCCTCATTCACTGTCTTCTTCTCTCTCCTAAGCCCTAGAGGACTTCAGTATATGTCAGTGTCCCTTCAAATACCCTGGCCTCCCTCCTCAACTCCCATGGTCACCTTCACCCCATGGCTACAGGTTGCAGAACACAGAATTTCTCTTTCCAATTAATTACAACCTCCTTTTCCCCCTATCTCTTCCCTTGCTTCATTGCTCCTAAATCCTTCATTCTTTCTGTAACCCCCAGACCTTCCATTCCTCTCTGTTCCTCTCTGCTTATCATCCTTTATCTGATCTCACTTTCCTCCTTTCACCTTGGTTGATCAGATCAACTGCTTATTATCTTACCTTAGAATCTCTTGCCCTATTATCCTTATACTAGTAGTAGTAGTAGCAGCTTACATTTACATAGTGCTTTACACGTAGTGTAAAGTGTCAAGCAATTTACAAATATTACCTCATTTTATCCTTACCATAACCTTTGGATGTAGGTATTATTATTGTCCCCATTTTTCATTTGAGAAAACAAAAGCCAAGAGAGAGAGGTTAACTGATTGGCTCGTGTCACACAGTTGGTAAGTATCTGGGGCTGGATTTGAACCCAATTCTTCCTGCCTCCAGGTCTAGCACTCTGTCTACCTTGCCTTCCTGGCTGCTATACCTACAACTGCTTGTGCCTTGCTGAATCCTTACCCTGACCTATCCCTAACATCTTTCTTCTGCTCCTACTGTCATGCTCCTAAATGCCATGGGAGAAAGTCACACAATCATGGCCATCGGGTCCACTATAAATCTATATTATCTTAACTGGACCCCCACTGCTGCCTTTTTATTAGTCTGTGATAGACTATCATACTCTACATAGTAACTGTCCCAAATATTCTCTTCTCTCCCTAAATTACCTCTTTTGTTGTTGAGTCATTTCAGTCATGTCTGGCTCTTCATGACCCCATTTGGGGTTTTCTTAGCAAAGATACCAGAGTGATACATTTTCTTCTCTAGCTCATTGTACTGATGAGGAACGAGGGTAAACAGGGTTAAGTGACTTGCTCAGGGTCACACAGCTATTAAGTGTCTGAGGTCAGATTTGAACTCAGGAAGATGAGTCTTCCTAACTACAGGTGCGGTAGTCTATCCACTCTATAGCACCCCCTTTTCCTTCTCTTTCAGCAGGGGACCTCACCTCCTGTTTTACTAATAAAATGGAAGAAAATAGTCTCCCTTACTACACACCACAAAACTCTATCATCCTGTTTAGTTTTTTGCTCTATTCTCTGGGGAAGAAGTTGGAACTTTAGATAGAGCAATTTCAGTTGAGTGACAAAGTTAGAAACCAGATTGTGAAGGGTTGAGAAGTTTGTTTAGAAAGATCTCAAGGTCCTTGCAAAAGGCCCCTCCATTCCCCTACACAAAAAGAAGAATGTACATTTCCCTATTCTTCCCAGAGAAGAATTGAAGTATGTGAAGTGTGGAAAAAACTCTGGTATCCTCTGCAGGATACACATAGGCAGTGGTAACCAAAGCAAAAATAGGATCCCAGTGTTGGGATTAAAGGGTACTCATCGTTTGAAGAGTAACTCTCTCGCAAGTTTTCCCTGTCTTTCTTAGGCCCCAGGTAGGGGAGGAGCAGCAAAGAATGGGAAATCTCACTGCCTCATCTCCTCCTCCAGGTTCCTTTTTGGAGACCGGCCCTTTTGGTGGGTTCATGAATCTGGATACTATAGTGAAGCACCCGCTCAGGTCCATCAGTTCCCTGTATCCTGTGAAACTGGGCCAGGTAGGTGACCCTCCTACATTATCCATTTCCCTTTCCAGCCTGTAAAGTCTTGAGGGACTTAACACTTCTTCTCTCTCAGTTATTGGACTAGAGAGTAAAGAAGTGAAAGGCATTGGGTTGGTTGGTTGGTATGTTGGTACCAATTGAAGGATACCCCATGCTAATATATCTAGTTGCCCGTTAGTCATGTCCTACAGGGAGAAGATAAAGAAGACTGCATGTGAAAGCCCACCTGTGGCATTAAATGAGAAGAGAGGCCCAAAGGATCAGATAACCCTTGCCTAACTCCCTTGTACTCAGCCCCACCTCCCACCCCCACTTCCAGAGAGAGGGAAGCTGTAACTTCTAGGGGAAGGGGACTTAACTAGTAGTCAAGAGTGTTCTACTTGAACCTAAGAAGGCATCTGGCCCCCTAAACACCATAAGTGCCCAAACTCTAAGTGCCACCCTAACCCTTTCCCCCCAAAAGCTCCAATTCCCAGCCTCCCACACACATACCACCACAAGTGGCTATATTTCCTGGCAGGTAGTCCCTCGGGTCACTGCATGATCACAGGAGCTGCCCTCTGGCCCATCATGATTGCCACCTCAGGCCAGGTTGCAAAACGAAGTCACAGGTGAGTCTGGGAGGGCTCTTGTGTACAGAATTTCCCTCCACAGGCATGGGGGAAAGTGATGGACTCCTTGGTCCAGTGTCCATATCATCATGGAGACTGGGAGCTAAATCACTGGTTTTGCTTAGCCATCTAGTCATATAATAGGATAGAAATGTCTTGACATTATTTGATTTGGAAGGGACTTGAAAAGCCAATAATCTCTTCAGCAGCATGCCCCCAGATGGTCATTCACTCTTCACTTTAAACTCTCAAATGAAGAGCTCCGTGTCCAGAGACAGTTCATTTCACTTTTGGGTAACTCTGATTGTTAAGAAATCTTTTCCATGTGTGAAGTCTAAAGGTTTCTTTCCACTTTCCAGCCATTGCTCTTAATTTGGATTTCTGTGTCCAAACAGAACAAGTCTAATATTTCTTCCATGCCATAGCTATCATGTCTTCCCAGATCTTTTCTTGTTTAAAATAATCAGTTGCCCACCCTGACCCATTTGTCTTCTTCCTTCTCCAGCCGCTGGATGAAGTTGATGCCCAGCCTGGCTTACAGCACATTCCTCTTGGCAGTTGGACTCTCCCGCATCTTCATCCTTGCACACTTCCCCCACCAGGTGCTAGGTGGCCTGATAGCCGGTGAGCCACTGAGGGGTGGACAGTGACACTTACCTCAGAGAGACAAGGCCAAAGATAGCAAATTTCAACTCCCTAGCCCATTACCCTACCTCAGACCTTCTCTTCCATGGTTACCCTTGGCCCACCCTAACCTACCACCTCTTCACCTCAAACCCTCCCTTGTGCCCTCTCTCCAAAAGTTATCCTTTGCCCACCCTAGTCCATTATCTGTCTACCTTAAACCCTAAACCCTCCCTTGTGCCCTTTTTTCATTGTGATCCTTGGCCTCAGGACTGCACCCTCAGATTCTTGAAGTTGTTACCACACCCCTTCCCAATAGGTGCTCTCCTGGGATGGTTCATGACTCCACGTGTGCCCATTGATCGGCCTGTCAGCTTTTATGGGTTGACAGCACTAGCACTTCTGCTGGGTGCCAGCCTCATTTACTGGACCCTCATCTCCCTGGGAGTAGATATGACTTGGTAAGTTCTTGTTCCACTCTGCCCCCCTGAGGCAGTATGGCACCTTTCCTGACCCTCACCATCATGTCTACCCCATGGGGTCCCTAGAATACCAGCACAGCAGTAGAGAGAAGGTGATTCTACTACAGCATACAGCCCTGGCTGAGGCTGGAAAGGAACCCCAGAGGTACCCCTCTCTGAAGGAACTTTGCTACAAGGTTTTTTGGTTTTCCTCAGGTCCATTCACTTGGCTTCCAAGTGGTGTGAGCGTCCAGAGTGGGTGCACATGGAAACTCGGCCTTTTGCTTCCCTGAGTCGGGATTCTGGAGCTGCCCTGGGCCTGGGCATTGCCTTACACTCACCCTGGTATGCTCAAGTGAGGCGGGCACGGTTGAGAATCCTACAGCAAGCTGCTTGCCTGTTGTTGGTCCTAGGGTTTTTGGGGATCCTTAACTGGCTGGGCAACCCACCCCAACTCAGCCTCTTCTACATCTTTAACTTTCTCAAGTTTACCCTTTGGCCCTGCCTGGTCACTGCCCTAGTACCCTGGCTGGTCCATTCCCTCAGTGCCCAGGAGGGCCCACCTGCCAAATCCAAGTGACCCCTTGGTCACTTGACCTTCCCTTTCCCTAACCAACACTCCAGATGACTTCTACCTCCCACCAAGGAGGCCTCCCTCATCACTGAAGAGACTTCTCCTGTTCATTCCCCCCACAACCTGCACCCCCAGTTGTCATTGTGACTGCTGCTTGCCCCTGCCTAAGACAAAGGCTTTCTTCCACCTGACTCCTCTGGACACACTTCTGTACTCCCAATATGCCTGTCCCACCCCTCATCACTTGAAGTTAGCCTCAGAGAGGGGTATGCCTACTTGGAAGGGGACTAGACCTATCAACCCTTCCCTTTCCCCACTTTGTCAAAACCCTACCCTTTCCCTCTCTACCAAAACTTTGTATTTTTTAAGAGCACTGGAAATAAAAGGGAAAAAGAATCCAATATTGTGAGAGGCCAATCCACGAAGTCCCAAAAAGAGCAGTGGCAATTCTGTGCTTTTGTTCTGCCATTTATGAAGTCCAGAAAGGGGCCAAGCTTTGCAGTCATCTTAGACAGTATCTTGGGCCCTTGGTTCTCCTCTCCTGCTCCATATGGAGGGGGTGGCTACCTACCCACAGCCAAGTCAGGAGAGTGCTTTGGACTCAGAATAAGTTACCTGCATTTACCCCTTCTCTCCTTTGCCATTAAATAATGGGGAAATCAGATTAAATTAAGAACACTCCCCATGGTTGTTTTGAGTTGAGCTCATCCATATTCTTGCCCCTAGAATACTGATGGGGTGGGGGCAGAAGGCTCAATCCCTTCCTGAAGCTCTCTAGAAATACTCTGATAACTTTCAACTACCTAACCAAGCATCTCCCACCCAAAAGATTAAACACCTTTCCCATCCAGTCCTCTTTTCCAAATTCATAGAATTACAGATTCTAAGAACCATAAGGGAGCAAAGACATCATATAGTCCAAACATTTCTGAGGTGTGGAACCTTTCCATGACATCCCTTACTAGCTGTGTGACCTTGGGAAAGTTACCTAACCTGTGCCTGCCTCAGTTTCCTTAAGTGTAAAATGGAGATAATAATAACACCTATTTCACAGAGTTGTTGTGAGATTAAGAGCATATAGGTCTTAATAAGTGCTAGTTTCCTGCTCCTTGACAGGGGGTCATCTACCTCCAGTGGTCAGGAGGTAGCTCACTACTTCTGAAGGTGGACCATTGTGGTTTGGAACAGCTCTTATTGTTCTGAATTCCAATTACTGGACCATCGTCCAATCCCATTGCTAATACCCTACTCCAAGCCCTCATCACTTTGAGCCTAGACTAACATCCAGTCTCTCCTCAATCCATCCTTCATACAGATTCCAAAATAATCTTCCTAATGCATATCCCAGCTCAAAAAAGGTTTTTATCTTTCACATATTCAAAGGATCTATGATTTTGTCAGTGTAGAGAAATGCTCTCCCACACTGCAGGTTATAATCTGAGTTGTACCTTCTAGCCATCAATCAACAAGCATTTATTAATTACTTAACTAGATGCCCACTGCTAAGTGTTGGGAATATATACAAACACAATAGCAAATGGCCCTGCCCCGGAAATTTACAATTTAGTGGGGGAAAATGATGTATATATGTGTGCACGTATATGTATACATGTGTGCATATGTATACATGTGTGTGCATACAGAATCGACACAAGGTGATTTTAAAGGCAAGAAACAAGCAGCTGAGGGGACTCGGAGAGGCTTCTTATAGATGATGACCCTGAGCTGAGAGAAGTGAGGAGGATGCGCATGCCTTCTAGGCATGGGGGACAGCCAGTACAAAGACCTGCAAATGAGAGATGGAGTTACCATGTATTAGGAACAGCCAGAAGACCAGTCTTGTTGGACTTCAGTGTTCATGAAGGGGAAGTGATGTTGATAAAGCTGGAAAGGTCAGGGCCTGGTTATGAAGGACCTTAAATGCAGGCTTTTATATCTGCTACTGAAGGCAATAGAGAGCTGCTGGAATCATTTTATTCTCACAACAGCCCTGCGATGCAGATGGTATTTTCTTCATTTCAGATAAAAAAAAATTGAGGCTGATTTTAAGTGACTTGCCCAGAGTTGTGCAGCTAATGTCTTGAGGTAGAACTTGGATTCTGATCTTGCTGACTCTCAACGCAACTCTCTTTTCCACTATGCCACCTAATTTCTTCAGTCAGTAAATATTTATTAAGCACCTACTATGTGCCAGGCACTGGGTTTCATGTCAGAAACAATGTGGAGACAGAAATGACCAAGGGATGAGACTGAAGAGTTATGGATGACCCTGAGGTTGCAAACCTAGGTGACTGGATGAATGGTTTTAACCAATAGAGACATTCGGAGAAGGGGATGCGTTTGTGGGGAACAATAACGAGTTGCGTTTGGGACACAATTTGTGGTTGCTGTGGGACAGCAGGTAAGGAGTTGGTGATGTGGAACTGGAGCTCAAGAGATTTAAGTCTGGATATATAGATCTGCGAGTCAGTAGCATAGAAATCATTAAGCCTATAGAAGCTGTCGAGGCCACTGGGTAGACAGAAGAGGGCCCAGGACTGGGGTCCGTCTATAGTTAGGGGCCATGTTGTTGAAGGAGACTGAGAAGCAATTGAATAGGCAGGCGAGCCAAGAGAGAACAGCCTCACCCAAAGAGTATGCAGAGGAGACAAACTGTTCAAACTATGTCACCTCCTTCAGAGAAGTCAAGGGCAAGAACTGCAAAAAGATTTGTCACTTTAGAAAAATAACAGATGCCTTTGGAGAGCACAGTTTAGTTGAGTGGTGAGGCCTTGGAATCCAGATTGTAGAGGGGTTAGAAGATGAGAAGAAGAAGTGAAGGCAGTGAGTAAAAACAGTTTTTTCATGGAATTTGGCTGAGAAAGGGAAGAAAATATAGGATGATAGCTTTTGAGAATGTGAAGGGTTTTTTAAAGATCAAGATTTGGATGTGTTGGTAGACAGCAGGGAAGTAACCTGTAAATAGAGAGGCTGAAGATGGGGGATGGGGTGGTGACAGAGGATGATCAGAAGACCCTCAAATAGGAAAGGATGGGATAGGTTAGGATCAAGGGTACATAGAGAGGGGTTGATTTTGACAAAGAAAAGGGCCACCTCTTATCAGAGGCTGGAGTAAAAGAAAAGAGTAGGTAAAGGGGGTATGAAATGAACAGAAGCAAGAAGGGAGCTCAGCTATTTTCTCAATAAAATGGAGGTCTTCAGCTTAGAAGGTGGGGAGAAGAGGTGGTATGGAAGAGAATTCATCTGAACAGATGGTGTTGGGAATGGACTGGAGAATCGATTAGGATGGAGTAAAAATATTGCATTGCTGTAGCATGGGCCCAGTCCCCACTGGTGGGTGAATTCCAGCTCCATTCAGCACAGGAGTAGAAATAAAGAAGTGGGAGGGTGGGAATAATCCAGACTTGGGGTTTGGCAGGACATAAGACAATGGATTCAAGAGTAGAGAATGGTATGGAGTGGAAATGGCCAACTGCAAGATAGAGACTGTTAAGGGAGAAAAGAGAAACCCGTGCTGGGTAGGGTAGTTCTTTTGAGTCTTCTGGAGGTTGTGACTTGTTTAGTGTCACAGGGCTAAAAATTATCAGAGGTAGGAATTGGACTCGGGTGTTTATGGCCCCAAACCCTTGATACCTTGATGACACTCTCCCATCAAGCCACACTACTTCTTGGCACCTTATTGTCTATAAAGTAAAACAGACTCCTTGACCTGGAATTTAAAACCTATCATCTTTATTCAACGTGCCTTTTGGGCTATGGTTCATGTTATTCTATTTCAAAAACTGCTCCAGAGAAAATGGATCACTCACTCACTGTTCTCAGTTGTCTGTCCTTTCCACCATCTTGACTCCCCTTTAACCTTCCCCATCTCTAACCATCTAACATCCAACCCCTCCCAGAGCCCAAGTTGGCTGCCATACCTTCCCTGATCCTCCCAGGTAGAATAGAGAAATTTTTATCTGTGAAACTCATAGACTAATAGACCTCATATATTATGTACTGACCTACCACCCCAACTCATTAAGGTCATTTTGTATCTATTCTCAGCATCTTGCACAGAGTAGTGAGTCCTCTAAAAATGTGTTTGTCAAATTAAAAGGACTTTTCGAGAATGTGACCTATTATTCCTCTACCTCTTCCTCCACCCCCTTCCTATCAAGTATCAGAAAGCACCTAAGGTCTAGTCCAACTTCTGCCTAAGCAAGAATTCCCTGCATATCCAACATGTGTCATTTGACCTTTAAAAATAAAATGAATGGGAACCTACTGTCTTCTGAGAGCCCTATCCCACTATTAAATAGCTCATTAGCAACTTCCTTCCAACAAGCCCAAATCTGCTTCTATGCAGCCTCCATTCTCTAGTCTAAACCCTGCATGGTTTTCAAAGGGTTGTGTAACCCACACCTCTTTTTAACTACTAGCTAAAAATTATTCTTCAGGTCCTCTTACTGACTTTTCATGTTCTGATTTCAATTCAGATTGAACCTTTGTGTACTTCCTAAGTGAAAAGCCAAGTTTAGGCAAGTCCACAGTCCTGTCATCATAGCCTCGGTACTCTCACTGTTCTCTGTAGGTCATACTATATCAATGCTCTCCTCTCCTCACTCCTATTTCGTAATTTGGCTTCTTGAGCCAAGACTAGCCTCTTATACCTAAGAGCTGAGGCTCATATAGCACGAAGACTGGAAAAGTACTTTAACATGTATTATCTCATTTGAGCCTCATGAGGGTTTGGGGCAGTTGGAGCCTGACTTACACAGGGTCAGTGAAGGTCACAAGATGCAGGGTTCACTTAGGTTTTTCTTCAAGTCCAGCCCTCTATTGCAGAGACATCATGTTTTCAGGCAGAGGCTGGGTAGAAGATGGAAAGAAGACTTTAACCCTTATCTGGGGGCCCAGAGAACAAGAGACACAAGCCCCCAGGGGGCACTGCCAGAAACAAGTTTATTTACACAAGGACACACAGTGTAACAGGTTACAAAATACTCAACTGAAATCCATACCGAAAGAGAGACAGAGCAAGGGGGTGGGGAGGGTTACATGAGAACTAGACAAGGTGGGGAAAGGGGAGGAGAACCACCTTTGGACTCGTGGCTCCCCTGCCTGCCATGGTAAGACCCTGTTAAACTTAGCCTGGCCCACCCTCCCCACAAAGGTGACCAACACCACACACAAACACACAAGTGGCAAGATGAACTAGTGGTTGCAGGATTCCCCCCTCTTGTATATCCTCTTCCCCATTCCAGCCTTACTGTAAGGGTAATAAATATGTAAACAGATTGGTGGGGTCCAGGAGGTAGGAGGGGCAAGGGAAAGAAACCCCATCCCCAGGAACCATTCCCACTCTTTGGTTTCCTCCAGGCTGCAGGGCTTTCCCAGACACCTCAGGGGCACTGGCCCCTTTAGTGCATCTCTCTCCTGCCCCCATGTCTAGGGAGCTGAGAGGCCTGGGACCAAAGGTGGAAGGGTGGGGAGTAGGAATAGCTTCTCCAGCTCTTTCCTGTTTTGTCCACCTCATCCCTGCCTGCCAGCAGAGGGCAACATGAGGAAGAGATAACAGGCAGGAAGAGAAGCTATCCTTTGTCCCCAGCCACTGGTCTCAGTGGGGTTTGGGAGGAGCACTAGGAATTAGCCTCCTTCATTCTCACCCAGCCTCTCCCCTCTCCTTTCCCAGCCATGCTTTCAGTTTCTGAATGCTTCCTCGAAACCCCAAAGATCAAATGCTCCATGAAAAGGAGGTCTACTGACCTAGAGCAAGCATGACACTGGGGCCGCCACTCTCAGGAACAAGCAGGAGGGGACCTGTCAGGAAGGATAGCATCCCACTTCATCTGGCATCCTGGGCTAGCAAGGGCCCCTGTTCTGAGCACCAAAGTGTGCTCACCAGTTCAGGCCACCCCAGTCCCCCCCCAGTCCCAAGCTGTGCCAGTCAAGAAGGCTGGAGGACCATGCCCTCCAGCTCAGGACAGATGGAGAAGGCTGGAGTGCAAGTCTTTCCTTGGTTCCTTCCCTCCTAGGGAAATAGATACAAAGGCCAGGGCAGATCAATCACAGAACCCAGGCGTCCAATTCCCAGCCCCCCAAACAGACTATTCTTCCATCTTCTAAATCAGTTTCGCTTTAGAGAAGAGGGAAGGCAGAAAAGGACACTAAGTGATATGAAGAACAAGACTGTGCTCTCATTCCCCCCCAAGTTCTGGTCGTCAGGTCTCCACCAGTGAAATGGAGAAAAAGGAGCAAACAATACAGACAGATAGATGTCTTCATACAGAGATGGCAATAACAGAGAAGAAATAAAAGTATGGAAAGTACCAGGTTGGAACCTCCCTCTCTTCACCCTGAACTGTTTGGACAAAAATATTAGGGGGGTGGGAGGGCATTCCAGGACCCTCCCCTAATGCTGAAAAGGAAGAGGGAGGGGCACAGAGAAATTAAGGCATTGCCTCCCAAAATCTCCTGGATCCAAGGCACCAAACTCACTGCCTTCTTGCTGAGAGGACCCAGAGGGGTTAGAGAGGGGGCACTGAGGATACTGCCCTAGTCCCAGGGTCCACCAGGCACAAGCCCCATAGTGGAGGAGAAGGACAGAAAAACAGCGAATATGGGTGTAAAAAATGGTAAGGGATAGGCTGAGATAACCTCCTACTCATAAGGGAAGGAAGGTACTATTGATGAGGGAAGCAGGGTGCAGAAGGAAAGAAATCTGAGCCAGCTTGGGGGAGTGGGAGGGTCGAGGCTGAGAGATGGACACAGCACACGATGTTAGATGTGTGACTTTTTGTTTTTAATAGAAAAAATAAACAAAATCACAATGATGAAGCCCAGGGGCCTGGGCATCACACGGCAGGTTCCTGCTCCATGGGCTCCTCCAGTGGCCTGTGGGGGCAAGCATAGGGACACAGGCACATAAGTGCCCACCCAAGTATGTGAGGAGGAGAAAGAGGGAAGTGTAGGAAGAAGAGGGTTACCTTGGGGTGTGGCTGGGGCCAGCCTGCTCTGCCCCCACTGAAAGCAATGCCATGGCGCTCAGGGTCTCTGCCTCTTCCACTTCTCCTGCCTGCGCTTCCTGCAGAGAGCGCCCCACGCCAGCTGCATTCCGCTGCACAGAGCTCCAGTGTTTACCTGCCAGTGCAGGTGGGTGGCAACCCATCAATAGCCACCTCTGCAACATATCTCCTTGGGAAAATTCCCACTTCTACCCATCTCTAGGAGCTCAAGGCTGACCTCCATATTTTCTCTAGCTCCTGCTGCTTCTTCCCTATGCAACAGCACCCTCCCAGTGCAACCCCTAGGTATCCCTTTCCCAGCTCTTTTTCTGGAACCACTTCCCTATCCTCCCTCCCCCAACCCCCCCTCCATACACACACACGCACACACACTAGCTATGCCTTACTTGTGCAAAGCACAACTCTCTTCTTTAGGGGTGCTCACTTACTCTGGATCTCAATGACTTTCTCCAGTGTGGCCACTGCATTCATGTTGGGCTTTTGTTTTAAGATGGCCTCATCCAAGGGCTCAAGCTATAGGGGTTGGTAAGGAAGAAGTACGGGGATGGTAAACTGCAATTTCAACATTCCCCAGATCCCAGCCAGTGGGCCAAAGACCACTTCATTTGTCACTGTCATCCCCACTGCCTCAAAAGGAGGCAGAACTTAGCCTCTCTGGAACTCTGGATGAGAAAATCCTGACACCCTAGTCAGGCTTCATATAGCAGAAGGCCCTGGCACTTATCTCTTATACCTCCCCGACTCCTAGTCTTCTTCACACTTCTCTCCCAGGTCTCCTAAAAAATGGAAACCCTTTCTCCTGAGGTTATCGTCCCATTCTGGGCTAGAATAGAGGAGCTCCACTGAATCTTTAACTTGGGAACCAGGGCCTAAAAGCCTCTTTGGCTGTGTTGCTGAACCCATGTTTTACATTCTCTGGGGTCCTCACCTCCACACTGAGCAAGGCAGAAACGCAGGCCTCTGAGGCATCACAGATGGCGGTGAGGTCATGGCCACCCTCTAGGGCCAGCACTACTCGGCCCCCTGCCAACTTCATCAGCTGCCTGGTCAAGTGGCCAAAGCCTGCAGGGGTGAGAAAGCCTGCGGCTCTGACCAGGAGGCATGGCCAGAGCTGCCCCCAACCTGCCTACTTCCTCAGGGACTAGGTGGATAGGACAGATGAACAGTGGAGTTGGAGGCTGCTGACATCCCAAAGTTGGCACCTGGCCCTTGGTCCTCTGGGTTTCTCCTACTCTTCTCCCCTGTTCACCACCTAGCAGTTTCTCCTTCCTCTTCTCTCCCCTCCCCTTATCAGACCTCCCACCTCTGCTCCCCCTATTTCTCTGTCTCTACATGCACTACCCCATGTCCCTTCCAAGTTTTTCTCTCCTACCTTCTATTCTCTTCCCCCTCCAGAAAAGTGACACCCCACCCCACCCCACCTCTGCCACCACCAATTTTTCTCTTCATTCCTAGCAATTCCCATCTTGCTCCCAACACCAAGCTCACATCTGGCAGTGACAGAGTAGCCACCCAGTGGAGAGAGATGCCCCTCAACAGCATCAAAACCAGCAGACACTAGAACCACATCTGGACAGAACTCTTGGGCAATGGGCATCACCACCGTCCTGCCGGAGAAGAACAACATGCCAGGCTGATCCCCTCCCCTCTCCACCACCACCTCTCCACACCCCACCAGAAGCACTATCTTCCCCACCCTTTCTATTCCATCTCTGTGCCTACTCTCCTCTCCCTTAATGCTGTAGGTCCCCCCACCCTATAGTGTCCCCTTCTTAGTTGCCCCCATCCTAGGCCCTACCTGAATGCTGTCAAGTACTCCACATCTCCGATAGGGGGGTCCACACCTCCTGTCCATGCCACGTTCACATTGTACCCCACACCAGGTCCTCCACCAACCTGACACCAGGGGAAGAGGCAGGGGATGGTACTCATTTCCTGAGAACTAGACATTGCCCTCCCTTTCTAGACCTCAGTTCATCGATTTCCAGCCCTTCTAGAGAAAGGGCCTGGTGATGCCCTCTGCCCAGAGCCCACAATTCCACATCATCATCAGTGCAGTGTGCCTCAGCACATTTTCTGTTTTTGGTATTTATTGTGCAGCTCGCACCTAGAACTTACTGGATTTGAAGAGCCTCACCTCCTCAGGGGCACCACTGCCTGGGAAAAAGTTCCCATTGTCATAACGATGCAAGGAGATATAAAGTACAGAGGGGTCACTGTAAAAGGCCTGCTGGGTGCCATTGCCATGGTGAATATCCTGGGGGGAAGAAAAGGAGAAGGGAAAGAGTCAAGGAGAAGGGCCAGTAACCTCACATGAGATGCAAAACCCCCACAATCCTCCCAATGCAGAAGGAATTCCCAGGGGCAGGGCCTACTACCCCAAACTAGTCTTCAGGGATCCTAGTACATTTACAAGTGTTCAGGTCCTAATGTTAAACCCAATAGGATGACTCAGTCTGAAAGAAGATGGGGGTGAGAACAGGATGACCTAAAGGACTTTGACGTAGAGCAAAGGAACCTATTATTCTTCATCCCAAATGATGACATGATGAGGAAATGAACTGACACTGCAGCAGGAGGGATTCAAGACAAGACATCAAGGAGGACTTCTCAAGTCACTAGGTAAGAGATATGGGAATAAGAGAGTGAAGGAAGCTACTGACTCTGAAAGCCTGGAGTTTTCAGACCAGTACCCTATCAGGCTAGAACAGGCACAGGTCATGCCCCAAGGCCAATATATGGAGGGGATACATCTAGGGAAGAGAAGGAACCCAGCTCCATGACTAAGAACCAGAGTTTCTCCCCCAGCCCCAGTCCCATCCATTTATCCCTCCTGACTTCATGGAGTATACACTTCCTCCACAGCCGTTTCCATCCCTTCAACCTTGCCCTGCCCCTTCCCCAGTCCTCCTCACCCAGTCCACAATGAGGACCTTGCCCACATTCAGCTTCTGTTGTAGGAGTTTGGCTGTGATGGCCACAGAGTTGAAGAAGCAAAATCCCCTAGAAAGCAAGGCAAGGGTAAAAGGGGATACAGAGTCAGTTAGCGTAACCATGTGTGGCCAGATCTCAGTTTTTAAAAGGGTAAAAGAGTCAGAGGAAAGAAGAGGCCCGAGCTTTGGCTTGGCAGACTCTCCCACTCTGGTGACAGGGTAAGGCACTCACATGGCTGTGGATTCCTCAGCATGGTGTCCAGGAGGCCGGATAATGGCAAATCCATTCTACAGAACAGAGAGATATCAGAGATGGACATGGACAAGAAAAAGATGGAAAGAGGACCAGAGAGATGCTGAGGCTAGCCTCAGAAAGAACAATCAGGCAACCAGAAGCCCCTTATTTCTCCAAATTTTTCCTTTTCCTTCTTTTTCTTAAACCACTGACCCCTTCCTCCTGAATGAAAAGCCCTGAGATGCCAGGGAGAAGACAAGGCAGCATCTTCGCTGGCTCCCCTACAGTTCCTCTACAGTCCTAAGAGTCAAGGACAGACCCCAGGAAGCACCACCAGGAGCAGTTTCCTCCCCCTCTCACTAAGCTCCACTCACCTTGAGCTCCCCTGAAGCTACCTTGAAGGCCAGCTCCACCAGGCAGCCTACAGCCATGCGCACAGCACTAGAAGAATGCATCTCATTCCACACTGTGTCACTGTCCACCTGGTGAGAAGGAAACAGGGGCATCAGGGTGCCTCCCATGGGAGCCAGTACAGAAAGCCCAGGAATACAATGGGCTAGGGGGAGAAATATGAGGAGGAAAGGAAGCAGAGAATGAAGGATGGCTAGTTCCCAAGGCCCAAGGAATAAGCCTTGCCCCCTTCTGTAGAACACTTACCCCTATGCCCCCACAGGGCAGCACTGCATACATCTTCTGGCTGATTGGGCCTGTGGAGAAGAAAAACTGCTTTGGACCATGCAGGGATACTATGTATGTACTCAAGCAAAAGGGTGAGTACATCTCTAAGTTCCTTTAGCTTGGTCAGATAGCTATTGACTTTGTCTCCAGCTTGGGGGGGGAAGGCGGCAGGCAGAGAGAAAAGACAGGAAGTGGGAGAGGGCTGAACTTTTTGGATATAATACTTTCCTTCACACCCTGTGGAAACAGAAATTCTCTTTGATCTCTACATCTCTGTCTTACTACTTCCACAAATTGGGCGTACCCCACTGGAAGCACATCAGGACACCATCACTCTTGCCACTCTTTTGTCCCATAGAAAGAGTAGATAGAGTGAAAAGTGACCCCCAACTGGGGAGAGTCAACATGGTTCCAAACTCACCCAGCAGCTTCTTGCTGTCAAGCTTCTGCCGGTTGAGGGGGCTGGTCCCATAGAGCAGGGTGTGGTGCTCTGAGTGTACTGTCTGAATCTCATCCAGTGTAGCCTTGCGCCCTCGAATTCGCTAAATAGTAGAAGACAAGAAAGACAAATGGATAGGGCATTAGACCCTTCCTTTCCCCCTCCCATCCCAGCCGACACCCTTTTCCATAACTCCAGAAAGGGGAGGATACTCCTAATCCCTGCAGCCTAGAGATTCAAGACCACAGAAATGATCTGCTGACACATCCCCAAGTAGATGAGGCTATGCTCTGGATGGAGATCAGGACTTGGATTCATAGGAAGATGGAAAAAAAGGGGATGACCCTTGTGAGTTAGGGACAGGAAAGAGGGAACAAAATGGCAGACTGGGTCTCCAGGGAAAGGACAAGCAAGGACACTGGACCCATAGGTATGGGAAAAGTTGTCGGGTTAACAGATAATTCAGAGGAAAGGAGATGGCACTGGACAGTACCTAAGACATACCCTTACCTCACACTTGCTGAGCAGACCTGTCTCTTGCAGCCTAGACCAAATGCTTTGGATACGGCCTGCATGTTCAGGGTGGATGTGGGTATTCCCACACATGCACTGGTGCTTCAGCATGAATGTGTCATAAACTACTCCTGGAAAGCAGAAAGAGCTACTGAGGCTTATGGCCTTTGTCCCTGATCCTCCCATAATACGACCTGCCAACTTGACTACCTGAGACAGTAGGGAGGCCTCTCCTCTTTCAAAAGAAGGGAAATGGGGGAAGGGGGAGCAGGTTTAGGGGTGGAGGGAACATGATGAAGAGAGGATTTAACTAGGGAATCTAGGCATTTATGTCCTCTTCCTCACCTGTAACTGAAAGATTTTGATCTGACAGGGAGTTTTTGTTACCACAGGATCCAAAGCTAGAAGGGACACTTAGTCCTATCTCATTTTACAGAGGAACAAACTGAAGCCCAAAAGGGCAAAGTGACTAGAGCAAGAAACAGGAGCCAGGTGTCTGAACTCTAAACTCACTGCCTTAGCAGAGGTGGAGGGTACTATGTAAAGGTGTTGAGTGGGATCATTTTTTTTTTTCAGGAACAGTCCCCTAAGATCCAGGGAACCTTATACCAGAAGCAAGAACATACCTTTCACAAGTCTGGGGACTCTCTGCCATCTACATTTAAGTAGAAGAATATATCTGACTGGCTGTTAGGGCTCACCTGTAGTAAAGAGGTGTTTGGTGGGCAGTTCAGGGGCACTCTTCATGCCTAGAGGGGCAGCAGGTGAGGACTGAGTTCGACCCAGGGCCTGATGGGGCACAGAAGCCAGGCTGAGAGGGGCCTGGTAGACTTGCAGGGACTGCAGCTGCTGAGCATCTGTGAACACCTGCTGAGGGGCAGGAAAGAGTGAATGAGTCAGAAAAAGGAAGGCTGCAGTAGAGAGGAGAGTTTCTCCTCTTTAGGCTTACAGAGGGACCAACAAGGGTACCTAAAAGGGCTCTAGTCTGAATTCAGGACCAATGCAGTGAATTACAGTTGTAGAAGGGGCTGGGAAGCTAGGAAAACTCAAAGTCTAGGCTTTGCCTCTGTTTCCAACCACCCCCCCCCCCCCACTCATCCTTGGGATGGGAGATGCTTCTGCCTGCGCCATTGCCTCTTGAAGGAGGGGGGTGAGAGGAGGGATAGGGTTTGATGAGTCATGCTGGGGGAATAGCATTGAGGTAAGAAGAAAGGAGGGGAAAAGGAGGTGGCACTGAGGGGGCGGAATGAGTCAGTCAGATGAGGCAGCTCTGCTGCAGTCCGCAATGAATGAAGCGCACAGTGCAAGACAAGTAGTAGTAAGAGTGGGTGTGTACACACACAGGCATGCATGCACAGGGACAGACGCAAGAACAGACGCAGAGAGACACATGCAGCCATGTGCTGACAGACACGGGTTCAGGCAGCTAGGTAGACAGAGATAATACAGGAAGCCAGACAGTCACGAGGATAAACACAGACCAAATCAAGGAGACTCTGGCAAACAAATAAGAAGTGACCCTCCTAGCCTCATTCCCCTTTATCTCTTTGAAAACTTGTAATAAATCTAATTTTCCACACTTCTGGAACACTGGAGGCTGGATAAATGGCAGCAGAATAGCAGACTATGGGAGGCAGTGGACCAAGGAAGGCTGAGGGTCAGACTGTCCACAGTAAGTAAGGAGAGGGCAGTCACCTGCTTGTAGTCCCCACTGGACTCTTCTAACAGGGTATTCTCTTCCAAGCCAATTTCACTGCCCTCGTCTTTGACCTGGATGCAGGCATCCTCCTCTTCCTCCTCCTCTTCTTCCTCCTCCTCCAGGTCCTCATGTGGGCTCTCGCTTTCTGTGGAGCCATCCCTGGGCCCAGGTAGGGCTCCCTCTCCTAGCAGCCCTTCCTGATGCTCCGTTAACTCTTCTTCTGTCTCCTCAGGGTGTGTAGTGGGCTGCCGGGGTAACTCTCCTGTCTTGGTGAGGATCTAGGGGCAGGCAGATGGAAAAGTAGATTGTCCATTATCTGCTAGTTCCTAAGGCAGACATCTCCAAGAAAGGCACAAAGTTTGGTGGAAAAGCAGATGGATTAACAGACACTACCACATTCTGCCTCCTTGCCCTCTCAAGCTGATCCCAGGACATCTGTGGCACCACAAATTCTGGTGGGGGTGGGGAGGGACCTCACTTTGCTGCTACTTATTTACTTATCTTTCCCTTTTCCCAAGCCCACCTTGCCTAGCTGCAGTTGCTGTTGCTTCTGCTTTTCCAAAAACTGCTGGTGCTGCTGCTGCATCACAAGCTGCTGCAGGGCCTGGGGGCTCTGTGGCAGTGGGGATGACTGTGTTCGGCTCAGCGGGCGGTGTCGGGGCAGCTTGCCTACCGTCCGCATGTTGGCGGCAATGCGCTCACCAGTCACCAATGGGGATTGGCCATGGAGTGGCACTGCTCAGGGAGGGAAAGCTGGCATCAGTTTCTGGGAACCTTCTCTGAGTACCATTCCACATAAAGGGAAAAACCCAGAGGAAGCTGTTCCAAAGGACAGACCAACATCCCACCTCCTGCTTCTCACCACCACACATACTTCCCATCCTGTGCACAATTCAAATCAACTTTCCAGTAGTCTTGACGAATAACTCTTGTCTCTGTGTTTTAAAGTCATTAATTCAATCTCTAATATACCTCCTTCCTTCAATTCACTTTCATAATTTTATATTTCTATTGACTGCATAAATTTCTGTCATAGTTCCTTTTATATGACATCTCCCTCAAATTAGACTGCAAAGTTCATGAGAGCAGGTACAATGTCTCCCCATCAGAATGACAGCTCCCTGAGGGCAGGGGCTGAGGTGGCCTCAGAAGATTGAGAAGACAGGAAGCATATGCATTCTTTAATACAGATTTCAAATACCTATTATAAGCACAATGTCTCCTGTTTATATTTCTGGAGAGAATGACCTCAACAAGGTTATAAGCTGCGGCAGAGATAGAAAACCAACCTAGGTACACTGGCTTTGTTTTTCCCCACCTGCTTCATTCCCACCCTGGGAAAAGGAACCAACTCGTGCTGGCTCCTGGCTTCCATGGCTCACCAGCTATGAGGGTGCTCTGCTGCCGGGCCTGCTCCAGGAGCAGCACATGCTGCAGCAGAGAGGCGGGCCCATGGGGGTTGACATCGCCCTCCAGCGCCACACCCAGCAGACAACCTGGGATCGAGGACGTACTCATGAACTTGCCGGTCAGTGCCCCTCCCTGCCGGAGGGACTGGATGGCCTGTCTCTCTGCCTCCTGCTGCGTTGACAGCTTCTGGGGGGCCTAGTGTGGGGAGGCCAGGAGGGTGAGGAGCTAACTCCATGTCTTTGGGCCCTATCTGCCCCAACACCACCTAAATCCCAGTTGCCATCCCCACTGCTAACTCCACCCCAACCTCCCCTTTTGTTCACCCCATTTTGTTCACCTAAGCCAGGCTGCCTGAGCCTCTGTGAAGGCCTCAGCTCACTGTCAATCTGAGGTCCAGGGACTATGATACCAAATATGGTATCATATAGATATATATATAGATATATAGATACCACTATGACTGATGAAGAACAGCCCCTGGGGGATTCCTGAAAAGGGAAGGGGAAGTGTCTGCACCCCCTACTCACAGTGAGGTGCGAATTGGTGACTGTGACTGTGGCCTGTAGTCCTAAGGAAATGTTGGGCAGGGAGGGGGACGTGTAGAGACTGAACTGGTTAGGGGAGCTGTCCAAAGTAAGGGTACGGTGCTGAGGGAGCATCTGAAAGGCAGTCAGAAAAGAGAAATAAGCATGATACTAAGTAATAGGGGTGAAGAGAACAAGAAACTCTAGCTAACTGAGACAGCAGCCACAGGATAGCACTTTTCATGGGAAAATTGAGGTGCTAGTAAGAGGCACAAGGGCAGCTAGTAAGCTAGCTAGGAAGATCCCACTATTGCAGGGGCAAATGGATCAGGTCTTTTAATGGAAAAGAGATGGAAAGGAACTCCCTATCCCAGAGGACAACTGAACATTTGTCTGGGTATCTGGGTGGAACAAGGAAAGGGGACCTTTATGTTTTATACTTTTTAAAGGGGAAAAAAAGGACAAGAATTGGTTTGATTCCTGGGAACTTTGCTCAATGGCCTACCATAAAAGGGACTATTTCATCCTAATTGGGGGTCTTCCCACCTCATCTGTCTGGATGGCCCATACCTCAGTGGGGATGTTAGGGACGGAGCCGGTGAAGCCATTCTCAGCAATGGTGCTGTTGGAGCTGTTGGGGGAACTGGGGCCGGAGCCTGGGGCACTGTTACACACAGATGACACTGTACAAGGACATAGTTATCACCCTGTGGCCTATGTTCACCCCCACCAGCAATCCCTGGCTCCAGCATCCACTGGCCCCTTGTGGAGACAGAGATACCCTCCAGCCTCCACCAGCCCCTAGGTACCTGTGATCTCTATAGCTCTCTTCTTAAAGGTGCTGATGACAGTCCCATCCTTTCTTCGCAGGAGGGGGCTGCTCCTCCGCTCAGCCACCTTCTGCTTTAGCCTGGAACGCACTTTCAAATTGGGTTCCGAGGCTATGGGAAAGGGAACATGGCTCAGATCCCCTCAGAACATGGCATCAGTGACAAATTCTTAGTCTCATCGAAACCTCTGGCTCTCCCAGAATTCCAAGCAGGTGATCATGCTACAGTAATTGTGGTTTCTAGTAGCATCCCTGATTCTCTCTAAGACTACTGTTCCCGGACACTGAGCACTGTAGGCTAATGTAGAATCCATAGAGCCAAAGGCAGGGATGGAATGAGCTTACCTGTTTTTCGAAGTGGGAAGTCATCCCGGCTATCATAGGGCCCAAGCAAAGGAAGCTTGTAGGAGGGGGGTGTCCCAGGGGGACCACTCTGGGGAGGGGAACTCTGGTCCAATGAAGCGTGATGGGCTCCCCTAGAAAGTGAAGGGAAAGGAAAGAATTAGGGGGGAAAAAAGAAGCAGAATCAGTGAGTCATTAGTCAAGTCCATTGTTAATTACGTAGCAAACCCTGAAATGGATATAAGTAAAAGGATCCCCACTGACAGGAAGCCCTCAGCCTGAAAAAAGAAAACCTTAGCTTCTGCCTCAGGTCTTAGTTGAAGAGAATAGCCAGTATCCCAAATATATGCACTAAAACTTTTGGGACAGCTGTACCACTTAGGGACATTTGCAGAGTCACATCCAAAACAGTTCAGGCTAATACAATATTAACGTAGCTCCATAGCAGAGTAGCAGGATCCCCTCCATTCTCCTTATAAATGGATATTTCTTAAATGGGAGAACATGTCTGTGAAACACCCACACTATGTGCACGCACACATACACACATATACCCACCACCCCTCCATGATAGTCTTTTTCTAATGTCACCAACCAGCATTTGGGGTGCTGCGGGAGGGAATGGTTGAGACCGCCTGTTGTTGGCTCCTTCGATTTGCTCAAGAGAAACTCTTGGAGCTTCAGTTTTACCTCAGTGCTGGCAATGGCACCTGCAGGACAAGAGAGGTGGCAGCTGTCACCAGCCATTGAGGTCAAGGCACCCCCAACAATGGTTGCCTTGGCCCCCTCTCCTCCTATGCAGGTTCTAGGACTGAACATCAGGCCAGGACACACAGGCAATGCCTGGTGAGATGGACAAGTAAGCATGCCTAGCAGGCAGGGCCTGGGAGCCAAGCCCAGAAGCCCTGGGCACCAGGAAGGGGAAGGGGAAGGGGAACCCTCACTCTCTTTGCTTTTCTCTTTGTTGCGTAGGATGAGCAGCTGCTGTTCAAGCCTCTGCTTCTCCAGCTCCTCCTGCCGCTGCTGCTCCCGCTTACGCTGCTGCTCCAACTCCTGCTGCCTCTTGGCAGCCAGCATCTCCTGCTGCTGCTACAGAGGGGAGAGGGTATCGCATCAGCTAAAAGGAGCTAAGTAAGGGACAGGACAGAAAGCCACAGGCTACAGTTCTTTACTCCCTTGTCCTAACTGACAAACTTCAGAGTCCAGAAAGAGCCTTGATCATGGAAGGATAGATGGTGTGAGAAAGGCAGAAAAGAGGGAAAGGACTAGAGTTTCAAGAGGAGAATGGAGCAGAAAAGTAAAGAGATAGTCTGGGAGAAGCATAATCTCCACTCCCATTGTAAGGAAAGGGAATGTCTTTTGTAAACTTTAGGGGTGAATTGCATGTTGAGTTTTAATTACTCTGATGGTCAATATGGAAAAATCACTGTATGTGTCCCCTATTTCCTTGTTTTTTAATTGGTCAGAGGAGGGAAAGCTAGGCAGTAATCAACAGAATGTCTCCCAAAAGCAGGCTTTTGGAGTCTGTGGCTCCAGAAGTCCAACTGGCCAAACCCTCAATGGGGAAGTAGTGTACTCATACAGATGTCATTTCTAAAGGGGCCACAAGGGGGCACGCTGCTGTAGGCCTAAAGAGACTACAGGCCCAGAGAGTCACAGCCAGGCGGCAGACCCTAAAACTTCTAGGCAGAAGTATAGACATGCTCTCTTTGCCCTTGCAAGGGGTTTTTTGTTTTGGTTGGGACCAACAATTTCACTACTACAGGGGACTCCTGGTGTGGAAACTCCTTTCACCAACGCAAATCAGCATTCAGTAATTTCAAGCCTTGAGCTGCCTGGAACTTAGCAGGAGCCAAATGGCTGATATGTATCAGTATTTAAATCTAAATCTTTCTATTCCAAGGCCAGTTCTCTAGCCACTGATCACCATGCTGCCCTTGTACTGGGCTTGTGACTGTTATCAGTATCAGGAACTCCCCTTGCCAATGCAGGCTTGCACCTACTCTGCAACTGAAAGGCAGTGGTCTGGGTGTTAGCCTGACAGAGGATGTACAGCTCGCCCAGAATAGCACAGCCAGTGCACGTCCAAAGCAAGAATGGGAAAGCCATGTCTTCCTGGCTCCAAGGACGGCTTTCTATATCCACCATGCCACACTGCCTCCTACCATGGCAACTGGTCCTAGAAAACCTATAGCTATGGTATGGAGTCTGTGGAGAAAGGCATAGAAAGGGCAAAGGGAAAAGGTGCTAGTCTTAAGTACCACAGTGACGACAGCAAAAGAGACAGCTACCTAGGGGTCAAACGGGACAGGTCTCTGAATCCAGAGCCAAGCAAGGGGACCCAAAAGGTTCAGTGCCTGGGGCTGGGATTCCGGGATCAGGCAGATTTAGAAAGTAAAGCTTAAAGAAAGTCGGGGGGGGGGAAGCGGGGGGGGAGGGGGGAGGGAGTAGGGCGACGGGACGAAGCAGCAGAGAGAAGCGACACGGGG
>NW_027187291.1:4419685-4424292 GCF_028583685.1 Petaurus breviceps papuanus
CTGAACTCAGGAGGACCTGAGTTCAAAGCTGGCCTCAGACACCTGACACTTACTAGTCATGTGACTTTGGGCAAGTCACTTAACCCCAATTGACCTCCAAAAAGCAAAAAAAGAAAAAAGTAAGTCCTCTGGGCCAAAGGCAAGGTTCCCTGGCCCATTTCTCAGGAGAAGCTGGTACTTCCAGGAGCTGACAATGAGGGTCAGTGAGAAACAAGGTCCAAAGCAGAAACTACCCCACCACCACTCCCAGTCACAGCTTATGCTGCACTTATGCACACTCTGGGAGGCAGACACAGGGCAGGCAGCAGAAAGGAGACTCTCACCTTAAGATGCTTCTGCAACTGGACCTCATGCTGCCGGGTCAGGTGGTCATGCTGTTTCTGGAACTCAGCAAAGAGGAGTTGCTTCTGGAGCTGCTGCTGCTGCTTCAGGGCCAGTAGCTCTTGCTGCAGCTGCTGCTCTCGCAGCACAGGGTCGATGGTGGCAGGGCCCACTCCTCGAAGCTCTGTTGGACCAGGGCTGCCTCCACCTCTGCCGCCCCCAACAGAGCCTGGCATGGCCCCACGCAGCACCGGCTTCACCTCTACTGCTTGGGGGAAGGGGAGAAGAGGAGGGGAAAGAGTGTGTGATGGCTCATCAACTCCAGGCACAGGCAATGGATGACAGATAACCCAGCTCCTATTCAACCCCAATCCTCAGCCCCTACACAGCTGGTGTATTGGGAAGAACACTGAGTCAGGACCTGGGCTGGAATACCTGTGTGACCTTAATGAAATTAGTTTTCTCCATCTACAAAATGATGGACTGTTGACAAGATGATCTCCCTTCTAATTCTCAATCTGTGATAATCAGCCAAAGGATTTTCTCAGCCTCCTCACCACTGACAATACTGGTGTATAGGGGATGAAAACAGGCATTAAGTCTCCATAGTGTTACAAGAATGCTTCCTCTGGGTTGGCCCTTGTATCCTACTGGAAGGGAAAGAGACTACAAGGAAAAGTCCATTTACTGACCTTCTACTACACAGATCTCAAAGCACTTAATAGTCCTCTCCAGGATCTGTACTCTAAAATTGAAATACAATCTCTAAAGGGCAAGACAAATGGCATATTCAAGTCACCAAAAGCAGTCTGGCATGCTTCATCAGCCTGGGCTTTCCAGCATGACCCTCAGTATGGACAAGAGAGAAGGCTGAGCTTCAGGAACCATTTAAACCTCAATCAAAATGGCCCATGAAGAACCAGGTATCCTATTTCCCTATATCTCTGAACCACCTTTGGTTAAGTGGGAGGAGGAAAAGCACAGATAGGGAGGCTAAATAAATGAGAAAGAAGACCCCTCCTCATAAAGACTCAGAGTTACAAAGTAGGATAGGGGCAGGTTAGAATACAACTGGAGGCAACATAGAGTGCAGTGGCGCTGGGCTGGGCCTGTCTGGAAGGGGAGGGCTGAGCTTGGGAGCCAAAGTCTGCTTCCTTTACTGGATTATCTCCTTTCAACAGTTTTATTGTAATTACCCTGAAAATGCCGCTATATATAGAGTGAGCCAAACAGCAGCTGTGCAGAGAGAGAGAAGGAAAAAAGGGTGGGGGGGGGGAGGGGGGGGGGGAGGATGAGAGAAGGGAAGGGAAGGCAGAAGAAGAAGGGGGGGGGGGGGGGGGGGGGGGGGGGGAGGGAAGATGAGAGAATGGAAGGGAAGGCAGAAGAAGAAAGGTGGGAGGAGAGACAGGGAAGGAAAAGAGATGAAATGGGATGGCAGAGGGAAGGTGGAGCTAAGGTTTAGAGAACAGACACCCAGCCCTGGAAGAACACCTGGGGGAAAGGGAAGAGAGATGGGGGGAGGGCCCACTTAATAAATATCAGGGTAGAGCCCTACAAGTTAGCAGTGGGCCCAGGTGGCTCTACCAGTGGGCTCTTGGTAGGACTCTACCAAGCAAAGAAATAGATGGTTCCAATAGTTCTACTAGAGAAGAGTTATGACCTCCTTGTACCCACCACACTGTCCTAAAATTACTATTTAATCCATTTCTGTTGCCTTGGGAATCACAGCATGGATAGGAATAGGCAGGCAGGTGTGCATGTGCACACTTGTGCACTAGCACACACATACACACACTCACACATGCACACCACCCAAACCCAGTCTACTGACCTAGAACCCTCCCTCTTCCAGCCAAAAGGGAAGGCAGTCACAATCAGGGGTAAAGGAACTGGAAGAGGTAGCAACTTCCCCTCAACCCCATTTCTTTATTTGGCTCCTTTCTCCATAGTTCTCAAAGCACTTTAATAGACTGGATTTCCCTCCCTGGCTGAGAAGAGGAGGCAGGGAGCTAGGGTGACTTCCCCAAAGCAAAGTAGGGAACAACAGGCCAAGGCTACAAAGATGTACCCCAGATCCTGACCCCAACCTAATCCCCCCCCAACCATGATCAGTCCCCTCCTCTCCATTCCTCTTCTCCCACTCTATAGTTCAGCCTCTCCTCAACTAAGGCAAGAGCAGAAATAGTCACAAAACCAGAGCAGGAACAGAGAGTGATAGTGAAATGGCTGAGTACCATATCCCATCAGAACCTAGAGTGGAGACAGTCTCCCGCCCCCCCTCAACCCCACCCCACCTCAGCAGCCCATCCCTTTGTAGCCTGGGTATCTCTTCACTCTCCAGAGTACCCCAAGTGAACTCCTAGAGGAGACTGACACAGGACTAAGGCCAACCCCCAATTTACCCCCTCCCCTAATGGCCACATTCCTTAGCGGCTGCCACACTGACGACTTTGTGGCCACAACTCAAGAGCCACATCTGCAGCAAAGGCTGTGCAGCAAAGATGTGGCTAAGAGGGTGGGGTTACAAATTCTCTCTCTCTTCCCCCCCCTTCACTCTCTTAATTATCCTTGGTCACACACACACACACACACACACACACACACACACACACACACACACCCTTCTGTGGCACTGCACAAAGTTTAGTTGCAGAGATTGTCTTATTTGCTTCCCCCAACTCTGTAAATGAGTTGGAAGGAGAGGGGCACACTGGTTCAGAAGGGATGACAAGGCCAACCCACAGACCTCCCTTAGCCTCTTCTAGCTCTTGGCAAAGCCAGAACCAACTCAGAGAAGAAAATCTCCCTTTTCAAGACTCCTAGCCCAAGTCAGAGCCCCTCTATTCTGAAGATTTTGTACTGCCAAAGGGTAGGATGGACCTAGGTTCAAGCTGCTGCTCCCAACGTAGCTGCTTCACAAAGCAGTAAGTGGGCACAGAGACAGGAAGGGGATGTGGCAGTGCCAACTCCTTGCTAGTAACTTGCCTCAGGTCCTGAAATGACTGATGTCAGGAGCAACATGTTAGGGAATAGTGGAAGGGATGTCTCCTCCCCAGGCTTAGCTTAGGAGGCAAAAGGCTCCATGACAGCAATCAAAAGTGGCCTGCCCAAGCCTCCACATACAGCCTTGTTCTTATATAAACAGAAATGAAGGGACCAAAATACTAATTCCAGAAGCCAGACTCCTTGTCCTATTGGCAAGGAAAGAAAAAATTCAACCATAAGAAAGGGTCCCTCTTTCCCAGCTATGCAGACACCTGTCAAGCTATCCAGCCTAGCCCAGAAGAAATGGAAAAGGCTCTGGAATCTATCTTCTAAGGGGCATTCTGCCCAACTTGGGCAATGGAGTCAGGGGAAAAGGAGGTAGAAAAGGTTCCAGTGCCTATGCAAAACCTGGTGCCAAGCTCACCCCCAAGACAGTCACCCAAATTCCATGCCCTCTGCCCAATCTATTATAAAAGGAAAGGAGATGGCAGCAATTGCTGCTGGAGCAAGGTACTCTGGGAGGGAAAGTGGGTGTGTCTTACCAGAGAAGGGGAGCCTTCTACCCTACTACCCACACAGTAATGAGAGGGGAGGCTCAGAGAGCCTTATAGAAAGGAAGCTAGAGTGTAAGAAAAAGCCCTGTTCTCTAGCATGACCAGATTCATGGCCCACAGCTAAGAAAGGAGAAGGGGGAGGACTTCCAGGATTCAAATGTGAGATGGATCCAAGAGGCAGCCTGGCCTCAGAGAAAGGGGATGTGGTAAACAGAAGACCCCAAACAGACAGGGTTCAATTTCCTTTCCTCTTAGCTCTGTTTCCTCCCGGCCTCCTTGGAGAAGGGAAGAGAATGACTAGGAAGATAACACAGTCAACTCCTGACCCATTTATTTTTGCTCTTATATTCTATCTTCTCCCCCCCAAGGATTCTGACCCTTTCCCCCAAGAGAACTAGGTAGTGGAAGCTGCTCTTTCAAACTACTTGCTTCATCTCCATAAGCCCATTACCACAAAGAGGGCACCTCTGTCATCTTTTTGAAGCCTGAAACTCTGAAGGGAGTCAGAAATAAAGCTATAAAAGATGACAGCAACCCCCAAAAACAGGGAGGTGAAGGCTCTGACAGATGACCACTTCTGTGACCTCAGTCAACATCAATAGAATTTTGTTACAGGTTGGTGTGGTCAAGGAAAGTTGCACAGGGCAAAGAATACTAGGGCCAGATAGGCAGAGAGCTATGGAGTGTAAGAAATATTATCCAAAATGGACCTCTGCCTAAGCAAGGCCAAAGTCTTCTCTTCTCCCT
>NW_027187291.1:4424302-4447546 GCF_028583685.1 Petaurus breviceps papuanus
CAAAATGGACCTCTGCCTAAGCAAGGCCAAAGTCTTCTCTTCTCCCTGTAAGCACAATAAACCAAGGTATCCTGGCCTTAGATCCTCTTTCAGGATACGTCACCACCAACCCTTGAAACCTTATGACCCATTATTGGTCAGAAGTAGACTAGGGAGTGAATTGGCAAAGAACAAGGGTCAGTGTGGAAGCATTAATCAGCTTAGCACCTGGTTCTAAAAATACCCAGTTCCAGAGAGCCAGCAGCCACAAAAGCTTGGAGTTAGTGGGACTAGGGGGCAGGGAGGGTTGGGAAGCGTAAGCACTAGAGGGAAGTAGAGAACAGGGTAATAAGAATACAACAGACTGTTCTGTAGTGTGTGAAAAACTAGGTTCACAGAAAATTAACCCCCTGGCAATAACTACCAGATCTTGACTAACTTGAAAGGAGACTTAGAATCTTACAGCTGGCAGGGGAGACCCTCTGAGATAGTTTATTTACCGATGAGGAAACTGAGATCCAGAAAAGCTATGTGACTTCAAATGACAGATACAGGCCTAGAATACAGGGTAGAGCATGATATGGTTGTCACTGTTTGTCCTGTACATGGACAGAATATAGCCCTTAGGTCTGCTTTGATTTTTGTTGGTCCCCAGCACCTCGTATAGTACTTGGGACACAGGTGCTGCTTAATACCTGATTGATGACCTATTTAGAGTTAGAAGGAATCTTAGAGATTATCTAGTCTAAGCTTTATTTTACAGATGAATAAACTAAGACCCAGAGATAAGGAACCTGTCCACATTCACAGCTGGAGAACAGGTGAGCCAGCATTCCCACCTGGATCCACTGCCATGAAATCACTGCTTTCTACTCCATGATGTGGGCTGCTCTCCACCATGCCACACTACAGCAATGCTACAACTTACCCCACACCAGATTCAGAGACAGGCAACTTGGTTAAAGAGAAGCAGTCTGCTCTTAAGTGGGACCATGCAGGGAGATGGGAACTTTCAAAGAAAAGGGAGCTGGTGACAAGCCAAAGAAAAGGGCCCCCAACAAGTAGCAATCTCCCAAGAGTTTCTCTTGCCAGGCTGAAGTGGCAGCATCATCTAAACAACATGGCACAAGCTGCCTCGGTTGTCTGGAAAATGAAAAGTATGGACCTTTCCTGAATCAAGGAAGGTTACGAGGGGAAAGTGTAGAACCAAGAACACTGGTTTGAGTTTCCTAGATGAAAAAAAAACAAAACAAAACACTAACCCATCCCCTATGCAGTAAAATTATTTTTTCCACTATCTGTTTCTGCTTAAGGGAACAGTCCTACCACTCACTCACTAAATGTATCTCCAAGGGAAAACATTCAGCTTCTGAGCTTCAGCATCGTCACCTATGAAATAAGGGGGCTGGACTGGAGAACTAGCTCTGAGTCTATGACCCTCTGACTAAACAAGGATCAAGAAGCTTTACTGCAAACTGAATCTATTTCCCTCAGATAGATGTAAGGGTTCAAGAGAGAAGGGGGCTGGAGGCAAAGCAAGGAAAGAAGCTGTTTTCAAAAGCCCTACTACTTCCTCTAAGGCACTGATCCTGCTTCCTTCAGGACTGTTCCTTTCCCCTCCCCCACCAGCCCAGACTAGTGGGGACCTCCCCCATCTTCAGCCACTCCAATATTAGAAGCCATGGCATCTCTGAGCACCACTGCTTGGCTCCCTATTACAGCACTGATTCCTCATTTATTCCTCTATGACACCTCCAACAATCTCACTCAATCCTACTGTAATCAACTCCTATAGAGCTGGAAGATCACCTAATCCAATCCCCTTACTTTACAGATGAAGAAACTGAGGCCCAGGCTTAGAAAAGGTTGAGGATCTACCTATAGTCATGCAAGCAATGACAGAGCTAAGATGCCAAAGCAGGTGCTCTGGGACTGTACCATTGTACCCTTCATGGCAACTGGATCACAAATGCTCCTCATGTACCGTGTTTCCCTGATAATAAGACACTGTCTTATTAATTTTTTTTGGACAGAAAAACCCCAGAGGGCTTATTTTCAGGGGAGGGCTTATTTTAATGAACATTGACAGCAATTTGGTGATTACAAGCAAATTGTAATTACAGTGATTACAAGCAAATCACTGGGGAAGAACAGGATGACGCGCTCACTGCTGCAGCTCTGATTGGATGCAGCTCGGAGTGCGGCGTGCGTTTCATGGGGGGAAGGGGGGGTGACAGTGCATATAGAGGGTACCGTAATGTAGTGTGTAGCACAGGGGATCACTTTCATTACAGTAGCAATCTCAATAGGGCTTATTTTCGGGGGAGGGCTTATTTTAGAGGAATCTTATACAGTAAGGGGAGGGCTTATTTTTGGGATAGGTCTTATTATCGGGGAAAGATGGTACCAGTGAAAAGAACTTTGGGAGACCTAGAATCTCCCTTTTCTCCAGCAAAGAGGAAAGTAAAACTAATCTAAAGAATAAAATGATGAAGGAATTTCCCAGTGCAAGAGAAAGAAGGGAATGATTTTAGCTTTAAGGATGCAGGGATTCCAAATCAGAAAGCAAATTCAGAACAATTTAGGCAGCTCCCAATCAGATGGAGCTGGAGACCAGAGAAGAGGGAAGACCAGATTGGAGGGACCTCCTCTTCCCTCATAATCTTGTATATGGATTTGGAGGGAAAATTTGAAAGGATGGAAAAAAGAAAGAAGAGAACATAGGCTTTCCCAACCTGGAGCAGAAGATACTGTGGACAAGAGAGCCATGAATTAAGGGGTCACCTTCCCTGTCTCAGTTCAAGGAACATTTAAACATAAAGGCTAACAGGCATCATGGCATAATGGGGAAAGTGCTCAACATGTAGCCAGGACACTTCAGTTTGCACCCTGGCTCAACATTAGTTGTGATGAGTCACCTAACTTCTCTGAGTCTCAGTTTCCCCATGTGTAATATGGGGATAATAACACTTGCATTACCTACTTCACAGGGTTGTTGTGAAGAAAGCTATATAAACCCTACAGAGTTATATAATTATAAATCTATGCAAATTAAAATAATTATTAGTTTAAAACCTAGACCCAGATATTAAAGGATCATTAACCATTGTAAGTTTATAGCTATGTTACTAGAAATTACTCTCTATACCAGTGGATCAAAAGTTATATACATTATAATCCCAGGCCATACCTCCAGCTAGTTATGCTAATACTGTGGATTACTTTCCTGTAAACGTTGCCCAACCAGCTGCCTAGACTGATCCTATCTCCCCTTCCCCCTGCTGCTCAATACTGCTAGTTTCTAGACACCTATATAATTCCAATAATCCAGGCCTTAAGAATGCTACCTACTTTTGAGTTGAGGTTACACTGTTCCTTCCCTATCCTCCTCCACGGACAACAAAGAATAGTTCTCCCTAAACCCTCAGGGGATTCTAACCCAATGCACTTTAGTACTATCCAGTTCCACTAATGTCACCCACCATAAACTGTTGGTGTCACCACCTTGGTAGGATGATCTCTGCAACCTCTCCCCCCCATCCTGCCTCAGTCCCTACTCCACATTGCCAGCATAGTGACCCCAGGCTGCCCCCACTGTCTTTTACTAGTGACCAGACAGCTGTTCCAGCTGTGTGGACACAGCTAATCTGATTTCCGGTTTGGCAGCTGCCAAGCTGGGAAGGGAACAGCTGAGAGCTACAAACACAGGAGGAGGTTACTGGGATTGGGGGTGGGAGGGTAAAGTGTTGGTGCACAGCTTCCTTCTTGGATCAGTCCCTCAGGGGCAGAGCCCCTGAACAGAAGCTTCCAGTAGAAGACGAAAGTCTTTACCAAGCCCAAGTGATGACTGAGTATTTGTAAATACAAAGCAAAATCTTTCTAATAAACTAACATGTAATATTTATTCTCTACTACCCTTGCCGTTCGCGCTCTCTCTCTCTCTCTCTCTCTCTCTCTCTCTCTCTCTCACACACACACACACACACACACACACAGAATTTTCAAGGAACCCACAGAAGACCAGTAGCCCAGGGGATTTCAACTAACATTTTCCAATGCTCTGGGTTCCCATATGTACATATAATACCCTTCCCCTCCTGGGTATTCACTCAATAAGGGTAAGCACAATTCACACTTAAACTGTGGGGAGAAGGCAGTAAGATGTCATGCCTTCTTCCTTCATAGGCCATGGCACACTTTCATAGACACCTGTATTTTAATATCACCAGTCCCCTTTTACAATAATATATCATGCCTCCCTACATTTCTCAAAACCAAGAGGGCTGGTACTGCCCCCAGTACAGAGAGGGAGAAACTGAGAGCCACAGAGGAGAGAAGAAACTCCAAACCCAATGTGGGTTTGGGTTAGACCTCAGAAACAACATACAATTCTTAGATCTTAAACATACCCACTGCCCTAGGTTGACTCTCTTGGCGATAACTGATCCACTGGTCCCAAAGCTAAGATGTGAATATATACTAGGAACTCCAGGTTCAGAGCAGTGATTACTATTACGATAAACTACCTGCTGTGGAACAAAGAAATATCTCTGTCCAGTGAGATGAAGTCATCTTACTGACATTAGCAGAAGTAGGACCAGGGACAGGCAAAGTAGGCAACTAGAATTCAATAGGCAGGGAGAGCACAACAAGGGATACCTATATATTAAATGTTTCTAAATGCACATATCATTAAGTGCTGTAAAAAATCTATGGCATGTAGGTATTTATTTATTGACAAGTTACATGAGAGAGAGAGAAGGCTCAAAGTCTCTGGAGGACAGCAATGCAAGTACTATTTTAAGAGGTTAAATTGTACTTATAATTTCCCTGATGGTAGTACTGGGAGAAGACGGAAACATCTGCTATGTACAATTTTGAAACCTTGCCTAGGGTGTACAAATCCCTTGTCCTGACTTTGTCCAGAGGCTACAACTAGGATGCCATGCCCCAAATAGGAATAGCAGAAAGTCCATCTGACTTTCAGCCAGCACTTGAAAACTTTGTTCTTCCCCCCACCCCATTCTGACTATACATCGGGAAGGGCCTCTTCCTGCCTTCCCCATCCATCTGAGGCTCAAGTCAGAAACCAGGTTATGATTCCTCTCTCTCTCTAATGGGGCAAGCAGACAAAAAAAACAAAAACCTGTAGAATCGATCAAGGTCAGTGAGCTAGAATCAAAAGTCCTGCTGCCTAGGGGGGAAGTTAACAGACAGCCAGCTCTGAAAAGCCTGGGAAGACAGAAAAAGCTATCATTTCAAAAAGGTAAGGAAAGGGAAAGTCCTGAAGAGGCTGTCCCAGTAAAGCTCCCCAACCTCTTTCAAATCAGGCCTTTTGCTCATCGAGGCACACAGAGGGATCTGGGGGGCAGGAGGAAGGGAAAAAGAAGGGGGCTTGGTGGGAGAGGGAAGAGAACAACAGGCTCTTGCAGATCCATGTTTATCTGGAGGGGAGTCTTTTTTTCAAACCTGAAGGTTAAAGCGTTTCTATTTGAAACATCTGTTTACATTCCAGAGTCCAAAAAAAAAAAAAACCAAGCTCTAGTCCTATATCCGTCCCCAGCCCACGTCACAGCAACAACACCAGAGCCTTGCAGGGGGAACATTCTTAACCCTCTCCCTGGGCTGCTGAGGTGACTCACACCTCTGGACTGCAAACACATGGACCACACTTTTAAGGAGCCAGGAGAAATGGAGTTAACTAAGGTACCAGAACTAGGAATAGGGGGCTGGGTTGGACAGGCAACTTCAAGGAGAAGGGAAACAGGGCCAATACTGAGAGGATTTTCTAGGAAACTGAGGATGTAAAAATGCATAGGGTCTGACCTTCTAAATGGCCCAGGACAGGCTGAGGGAAGGAGACTTGGAGAGGTTATCTGGTTTGGCTGCCTCTCTCTAGATGGCAAGGTAAGGAAGACACAGCAGCAAAGACATCAGAGTAGACTGCTCTAGACCAAGTGATCTCTGTGGTCAGACCCTTTACCTGCAGGAGCAAGGTCTTAAAAGGATGCTTCTAGAACAGAGAACTTTAGAGAAGCCTACTAGGTAGCCAGCAGTAGATAAATCCCCATACGCCCAGCTGCACTTACCAGAATCAGGGATAGTAACATCTGGAATTTCAGGGCTCCCAATTAGGGCCATGTGGGCTTCCTTATCTAGGCAGATGGCAGTTTTGTGCCCTGACTTTTCCCCAATAACTCCCCATGCATTAAGTCCTCTCTCCTACACTCCACAACAAAGAAATCCCAAGGCCCCATGCTTCCCTCTTCTAGGCATTCTTCCCAACAACTCAATGCCAGTCATATATGCACAGGTTCTTCCCATCTTTCTTGTGATTAGGGATGTTCCTCTCAAAATACATACATCCAGAAACAAGGATACTCTCCCTCCCCCCAATCCCCCACACATATACTCCTGAGTGCCAAGCCACTGCCAGGAGGGGTGGGGTAGGCATTTTGCCAGGAAAGCCGCTCCCTGGAGGAAGCATCTTGTGGTGCCGGACTGGTAGGAGGGCTGTGCCAGGGAGGCCCCAGATACTGCCAACCGGTACCTAAGAGTGGGGGAGGGAGTGATTAGAACCAAAGACAAAATAATTTCCTGTTGCTAAAATGTACTTAGATGGTAGAGCTATCTATGAAATCCCTCCACATAGACACATGTGTAATCAGCAGAGAATAATGATTTTATTCTCTGGTCCCTAAAGAGAAAGAAACTGAAGATGGAAGAAACTAGCAACAGCAGCATCCTGAGTCTGAAGCTGACCCAACACAGAGCACGAGAGCCCTGGATGCCAGTTCTCTCACTTGACTCCTATACTGCTCAGTCTCCTCCCCCTGCCAGATGCCAGACACACTATATGCTCACCTGTACCCATCTACAGAAGAGCTAAGAGACAGTAACTGGGAGCATTTCTTCTCATTTTCCCAAAACACAAACTAACACTCTCACTCACTCTCTCTTGCAATCCCAGGGGAAAGGGCAACCTACTAGAGGATGGTGCCAACTGGGCCTGAGCTCTTCCAGTGATCCAGTCTCCCCCAGGATACTATAGACCCTGGAAGGCGGTGGGGAAGGGAACAGATCAGGGAATAACAACAACTTGTATTTATATAAGTGCTTTAAGGCTTTCCTCATAATAACTCTGTGAAGTAGCCAGTGCAAATGTCATCCTCATTTTACAGCTGAGGAAGCTGAAGCTCAGAGAACTTAAGGGACTGCCCAAGATACCCCAGCTAATCAATCAGTGCCAGAACCAGGATTTGAACCCAAATCCAGGGTTCTTTGCATTTGTGTTCCCCTAACCCTCTTGCACTGGGGCATAAAAACAGTGAGCTGCTGGAAGACCCCAACAAACACCAAGAAGGGAAACCAAATCCAGGAGAAACTATGGCTTACAGGACCCTAGAACCCTTCACCCAAATGTCTGCCAAGAAGAAAATGAGGTCCAGGAGGTACTCTCCCCAAGGTCAGAACCACAAGCCTATGCTACCTGCCTGGAATGACAAGATAGCTGAGCAAGCTATGGAGCTTACCTGCCACAGGGATGCTGTGGAGAGGAGTCCGAGACAGGATTTCCAAGGACTGCTCGCGGCCCGACATCCCATCTGAAGAGAAACAGGATTCCGTCTCATATATGGTCTGCAGCATCTTGACCATCCCTTGGGCCTTGGACATCAACAGCATGCCAAGGTTGTGGGGAGGGGGAAGCAGTGGGTCAGAAGACGGACCAAACTAAGGCCCTCACTGCTCCACAACTCCCTTGGTCCTCCAGCTCCTTCACCACATCCAGCCTGGGCACAAGCTGGTAGAAGTCAGGAGGCTCCAGATCCTGCCAGCCTAACTCAAAACTAGCAATCAACCCGCCTAGCCTATCGAGCCCTTTTTCAGACTCTGGGAATGGATCTGGGAGAGAGAAATGCAGGGAACAGTCAGTCACTCCCAGGTCTGGAGAACAGGAATATCACAGGCTGGAGAGCCAAGAGCTCAGGGGCAAGGAGGGGAGCTCAGGGGCTGGGATCTCTGCATGCCCAGTCCCTGGGTGACAGCTCTGGGCCCAGCTCCCCCCGCTCCTTCCCAAATGAGCCAGCAGCTGGCAGAAGACTGAAATAGCAATGGGGGGAGGGCCCAAGCTATAAATAGGTGGAGCATGCTCAGGGAGCCTCAGGCCGGCTGCCAGGAGCCTGGGCTTGGCGGAGGCCCCAAGGGGGGAGGGGGAAGGGAGGCGTTCCACTCTGGGAGGAAGCACCAAATGGGGGGAGGGGGGAGGGCCTTGTGCCGAAGGCTAAGGCCACAAAGAGCTTGGCTGGGAGGGTGGGCTGGAGATGGGGAAAGGAACAGGAAGAAGTGATGGCTGTGTGGAGTGTGTCTATGCAAGTCTGGCTCCCTGTCTGGCTCTCTGGGTGGGAGTGACGCCGTAGACAAAGAAGCCAGACTTGATCTTCTACCACTTTTCTTTTACCCAAACCCCTCCAGATGGAACAGGTAAGAGAACCGGAAAAGCCTGGAGAAAGGGTAGCAGGCAGGGCCAGGCCAGCTCAGCTCAGGAAGAAGAGGCTTCCCCTGGAGGTTGCATGGAACATCTGGAACAACCACTCTCATTTCCAACAGCTGGGAGACTGACTGGGTTAGATGTGTTTGGTTTTCATTGCTCTTCAGGGCTCAGTGGCTCCTCCTCCCCTCCCTAAGCCATTCAAGAAGGAAGGGGGAAGGGAAGGGAGCTGATGAGAATCCCAGGGAAGATAGGGTTATCTTCTCTAGCTCCTCACAGGGTCCTCTTCTGGAACAGTATCTCAGCACCATCACCCCAACTCATCCCAAGGTCCTTATCCCAAGGAAGGCATTCAAGTTGGCAGGTTACCATTACCTGAGGGCACGGACCCACTCACTTGCTCTAGTGCTTCTAGCAACAATCCAGAAAAAGACAAAAGTCACCATCTATTCCCTCACCTCGAAGAAAGGACCCAGATGACATAGCCAGGATACTTTGGTTTGATCCCTTGATGTGCCTGGCTTCAAAGGGCTCAGTTTCCCCTCCAAAAACATAGCTCAGAAGTTCCCAGGCAGAGAGTCCACTGCTTTAGCTAGGAGCATTAGCAAGGTCCAACAGAGCAAGGAGCAGGCAGAACAAAGTCTACTATGCTGCTCTGCCAATCATAGATAGATATCCTAACTAGCCAGGTGTGGAGATGGCATGGTCAGGAAGGGTACCTGTCAACCCACCCCTTCTCCTCAATTTGTGTCTTCCAGTATGCTGGGTCTGTCCCCCTGACCTCAATGAAGCCCTTTAATAGCCAGATTATTTCTAGGCTGCCCCCTCCCCCTACCTGATGTCACTGTTGCTATTTTAAGCCCCCTCCCCCCTTGGGCACAGGGCCAGTGACACCCGTCCTCTCTGCTGGACAGGATGACCTCATGCTCATGTCAAGGGCCAGGAGGGGGAACTGGCCAACCAAGGACAAAGGAGAAATCCCAAGGGCCCACCTGCCCTGTTCTGCCTATAAATCCCTTACTCCAGAATTCACTATCTAGAAATTTCAAAGCACCTGATTGCCATTAGGATAGAGCTGGGATAGAGGATGGAAAAAGAAGATCAGGATAGAAAACTAAGGAATTCTATGAGATAGAAGTCAATTTCTCTGGTTTCCAGATGAGCTGGAGGCTGCTTCTGCCCTTTGGCTTTTGCAGATTTAGAGGAAGAGATGATCAAAAGCTTCTCTCAACATCAAAGAGAAACAAAGGGAAAAGATACCAAGAATTCAACTTTCCCTGCCCATTTTCCATATCTTACCTTCAAAGTTTATCCTAACATAAATCAGTATATGGACAAGAGGGAGGACAGCATAATGTCTCCCTATGTGAGGAACACAGAAGAAGTAAGAGTTAACTACAGGTCACTCAGCAAGACCTAAATACAAGAATCCTGCCTCCCACCCAAGGACTCCACCCACCCAAGCTGGGAACAACCAGAAGGGCAGGCTATCCCCTGCCCAGCCTCTGAAGCAAGGAAGAGCTGGGTGTAGCATGCAAAAGAAAAGGAATTTCCAACTGGGAATCCCTAACTACAACAGGGGAGTGGGGAAGAGAAGAGTTGGACCAGTTTCCATAGTTTCAAAGGTATGCCAGGCCACCCAGTTCTCATACCTGCATTCCACTCCAACCTTGTCCAGCTTACAAACAGTGAGGAGTAAAAGAATTCCCACTTTGAAGAGGGAAGGACTGCTCTAGCAAAAGCCACTGGTATGCCCTCAAGCGCATGACCACTAAATAAAGCTGTAGGACCCAGAGGCCTGAGGCTAGCACCCCTGGTGCTTCTTATTTCAGGGAAAGGTGGATCCTACTTAAGTCAACTATAGTTCCCTGGATCCTTAAGCTTCGAGGATCCTGAGAGTCATTCTCCCTCTACCTCCTTTCAGGGGGCACATCTAACCCAATTCAGACATCTGAGTGGACAAAGCTTTTTTTTTTTTGGAGGGGCAATTGGGGTTAAGCCCAAGGTCACATGGCTAGTAAGTGTTAAGTGTGTTAAGTGTCTGAGATCAAATTTGAACTCAAGTGCTTCTGACTCCAGGGCTGGCACTCTATTCACTATGCCATCTAGCTGCCCCAAAGCTCTTTTATTTTTTCAGGATCTCAAAGGAAAGCTGGAAGTTCTTGATGTCTAACTTCACCCCTTCCCTCGTCTGTGTGATGTTTTATCTTTTTTTTTTATCTTTTTTTCTTACCATATAAGTCTTCCTCATTCCCATTCAAGAATCTGCCTATATTGGCTCCACCCTCCCAGATAGTAACAAGTTCGCTCTAGTCCCCCTCATCTAGGGTTATGGTACCACCAGCCCCTCCACTTTGGAATGTAGAGTGGAACAATCCATAACCTAGCTCTCCAAGGAATTTTAGTAATCAAATTCCAGGGGTAAAAAATTGCAGGGGGAAAGAAGGAGAGGGAGAATGGGACTAAGGAAGGGTAAGAACACCAGTATGCAACACATCCTAAACCTCAAGGGCAAGTAATCAAACCACAATTTTGTTTCACTAAAAAGGTCAGGAGCCACACACACATATTGTGGTCTGAACCTTTCTTAGAGAAGGGAAAGGGAGACTGAGGCATATTCTAATCTTCTATGAACACAGAAAAACGCTGGAACTTAACAGTCAACATAAGGAGCCCAGGTTCCCAGACCTGTGCTCAACCACAATGCCAACCCACTTTCTGCTTCTGCCATCCAGCTGGCTTCTTTTTCCAAGACAGGCATCAAGGTCTAATAAGTAGAGTCTGAGGCAGGGAAGCCAGACTCTTTTTTTTTTTTAAAGCAATCGGGGTTAAGTAACTTGCTCAAGGTTACACGGCCAGTTATTTCTGGGTGTGGTGCTGAGTATCTGAGCCCGGATTTGATCCAGGTCATCCCAACACTGGAGCTGGTGCTCTTACTCGCTGAGCCACCTGGCCGCCCCTAAGCAATTGGGGTTTAAGTAACTTACTCAAGGTTACACAGCCAGGTGTTTCTGGGTGGGTGCTAAGTGTCTGAGCCCGGGATTCGATCTCCAGGTCTTCTCAACACTGGAGACGGTGCTCCTACTCACTGTGCTACCTGGCCGCCCCTGAGGGAAGCCAGACTCTTAGGTTCTCTACTCCACCCCACCTTCGTGCCCCAGTTTCTCTTGCTGACCAAAAAAAGAAGAGGTGAATGCTGTTCCCTCCCTGACTCTTGGGAGAAGGAAGGAGAGAAAGTGTGCAGTCCTTAGGGATTTTGGGTAGAAGGCTCCTGCATAAACACAAAGTGTTGTCGTGACACCTGTCTTCCCCCTCCATAGGGCATAGAGAGCCATGTCCACTTCTTTCCCAAGTTCCCAGTTCTAGGGCTGACTCACATTACAAAGGCCTGGCTCCTGCCCTCTCTGGGCAGTGCCAGAGGGAAAGGGCAGAAGTTGGAACTAGCCTGAGGTTAGTACTCAGTTCCACTGACCCTAAGTTTCTCAACTTTGCTAGTATTTGAGATCAAAACCAGTAAGGCAAGGAAGCCAGTATTGACCCTTAGAATCTCAGCTGAAATTGTCAAAGGAGCCCTAAACCTGGATCCCTGGCTGCCTGAGGCACAGATGTACTCCCAAAGGGAGGGTGACATCAAGGAGTGGGCCTTCCAAAAGAAGCAGGTATGGCTTCATTTGCTGCCTCTCAGCCAAGCCCAGAAAACAGAGTAAGTGGGGAAATAAGAGTTGAGACCCTGTTTTCATTGGGGCCCAAAGGTAAAAAGATTATTTTCAAATATTCTGGGGAGGTAATTAAGACAGAAAACCTAAAAGTCTGTCTCGATCTAAGTACAACAAAGACCTGACTTTTATAAAGGTCATATACTCCTCGAGACAGGGGTCAAGTCATGGTTTGCTCTTTTAATGGCCCATCCCCCATCCCTATCCCCTTCTAAATGTCTGGCACAATTAAGGTCAGCTCTGACTCAAAGCTCTACTCAAATTCTATCTCCCATGAGGCCTCTCTGGATACCTCTTCCTCTATACCCTCTCAACTACCAGCACCTCTTCCTCAAAAATGGCTTGTATTTTATCTTGACTATGGACATGTTCTCTCCCTTGATAGAACATAAGCTTCTTGAGGGCAGGAGTTGTTTTATTTTGTCTTTGAATCCTCAGTGCCTGATAAAAGAGTAGACAATAAATACCTGTTGATTGCTTGATTACTCTTCAGGAAACCCTATACAAAGGAGTCATTTAGTGCCTAGCATCTTTAGCACATGGGAAATGTTTAATAAATGCTTGTTTATTTGCTTAGTAAATTGCTAAATTGAGGGGCAGACAGAAAAGGAGACACTGAGAAAACTAAAACAACTGAAGGATCTCATTTTATTTCTATGAAATCACAGAACCACAGAATGCCAGGTCTGGAAGGGACCTTCAACATCCTCTAGTCCACTCTTCTTACTTTAGAGTTGAGGAAACTGAGACCTGGAATTCCCTGACATGTCAAAAAGTGAACATTAATGGCTTATCCACAAAATGCCAGAGGAGACCCTGGTTAGAGCGAACCGTGAGGGTTTCACAAAAGGAAGAGACAAAGGGAGATTCTCTGCTAGGCCAGAGCAATTAATCACAGCCACAATGCCAATGCTGTCGAGGGACCATAAAGAAACTTTAACCTAGGCAAAGCTTCTTGTGGGAGTTATAGGGAGATTTTACTAAGACTTTTTGCCCGTTGGGGAGGCCTCTCACAGATTCTGCCTTCAACCTCACAGTTCCCACAATGGCATTCCCCTTGCCTACCAGGAGACCGAGCCTTTATCCCACTCAAAGATCTTCTCCAACCCTACCCAGGAAGGGAGGAACCTCCAAAGAGATAACTAGAACCCCCAGCTGATTGATTCCATCAGCCTTACATTCAAGGAGTTAAGTTTTGGTAGAAAGCCAAAAGGCTGTCAAAAACGTTAGACATGGAGGAGTTCCATCCCTCACCAATAAAATTACTACCCCAAGGCCTACAACTTCCTTATCATGGAGTTAGTGCTCAGGGGTCAGAAGAGGAAGGCAGATATCATGCTCCCTCTAGTCCCAATGACTCTACTGCATCCCTACCATAAGTGGCCTCCTACTACAGCCAACATTGCATGGCATAGCTCTCTAATAGTTTATGGAATCCCACCAACATGCTGCCATTTTCCCTGAGTCTATGAAAGCCTCTAAACACCTTCCTACAGGCTGCCTCTGACAGAAGTCTTTACTTTCCATTTTTTAGACTAAATTAGAACTATGAAACCAGGGGAAGGAAAAGGAAAATGATTGTGGGGTTCATTCCTAAACCTTTCTTTGCAAAACTGTAAGCAAGAGGCTTCACACCTAGGCCTGGCGCATAGGAAATGGAATCCCCATTCTCTATAGGGAGAAGGAAGTAAGAGAAACAAGGGAGAAGATGAATAAGATTCTTATAAAGCTTTAGAGTTCTGCAGAAGGCACAAGAGACAGCCAAGGAACGATTGCAGTTATTACTCTGACCACAATGAAACATAACCCTTCTGAGAAACTTCTAGGGGACCAGCCCAGACCACATGGCTACACACCCACAAACATGCACACAGACCCACGGATACATGCAGACACACCCAGGTTCCCACAGGTAAAAGCAGCCAAGACATGGTGATCTGGAGTGGGGGCAGGGACTACCAGGAAACCTCAGTCACATAGACCCCAGATTAGGAATCCAACATCTCCAGGAAGCTAGAGTAGGGAAGGAATTTTGATGAGGGAGAAGAGGAGTTTAGTAGTGGTTAGTGTCCACTAGCTTCTCCAGATCTGTCCAGGGCTCTGGCTAGGCTCTGTAGCTAGACATGGGGGAAAGAATACTACTCTAGAGAGACAGAGACAGACAGACAGACAGAGAGACAGAGACAGACACACACACACACACACACACACACACGCCCCAGAACAAGACTGAAGGTAGGGACTGGTAACCCTTAGTTGGACAGGGATTACACTAATTAATTGACAGTTCCATATCTAAAACCTGATCATATAGATGGTCAAATTTACGATTCAGTCAAATTCTTATGTTCCCCTTCCTTTACATTCCCTAATGTATCATTCCTCTCCCCAACCCAAACCCCAGTCACCCTGTGGCTCTAAGGCCATGAAAGCTGCTCAGCCTGGCTCAGAAATCAATCTATCCCACAAGATACGGATAACCCTAAGAGCCCCACCCCCACCCCAACCATCCTATAAGGAATACAGCCTCTTACCAGACTCATTAGGAGAGTTCATGCCGGCTCTAAGCCCCGTGGGAAGCTGGCACTAGGGGCTGGTGGCTGGGGCAAGGGGGGGGAGGGATGGGGAGCTGTAGAAGTGTCAAAAGAGATGGACAGACGGAGCCCAGGACTTCTACAACTCTACCGCCCGTCCGAAGCCATCCTTCAGGGTGAAGCAGTCAGGCACTCAGAGTAGCATCCCTGGTGGAAGAGATGAAGGTGGGGTTAGCCAACCCTCCACCCAGTTAACAGACTCATAGAATGTCAGGTCTGAAAAAGACCTGAGAAATTAGCTCAATTTCCTCATCTTCAGATGAGGAAACTGAGGCCCAGAGAGGGGAAGTGTCTTGCCCCAAATCCCAAAGCAAGCTAGTGGCAGATCAGGGACTAGAACTCAGGTCTGACCCTATATCATGCAGTACCCTAAAAGCACATGAGTGAAAACTCTCATCAGAGTTGTCCCCAAACAAATTCAATTGTAGGTAACAATCTTTGGATACAAAGAAGAGATTAGATGAGCCAGGTACCCAGATTAGCAGCTGGAAAAGACTAAATGAGTAGTAAGAGCAAGTCTCAGGTCAAATTTCACCTTCTGCAGGAGACCCTATTGGGTCCCCCCAGCTGGTAGTGTCTTCCACTCTGGAATTACTTTCAATCTCCTTGCCATATATCTTCTATATACCTAGTTATTTACATGTTGTTTCCCTCATCAAAAGGACAGGAACTGTGTTTTTGTAAGCACCTAGCACAGTTTGGCATATAGTGGGTGACAAATAAATGCTTGCTGACTGCCCAAGGAATTAGATTCCACCCTGAGCAGGGTTACCATGTGGTGGCTGTCATGCTGGCAAGCACCAGTCAGGAACCAAAGGCCAGAGAACCTGGCCCAGCTCACCTGTAGAAAGCTCCAATAGAATTGACAGATTGGGAACAATTTTTCTCCCCCATACTTCCCAACCCCAGCTCTTCTACTAAGCAGCTATCTGGCCTTGAGTACATCACTTCCCCTGTCTGTCAATTTCTTCATATGGAGAATAAATAAGGAGTTTGGACTAAATAAACCCTACAGATCTTTCTATGATTGAAAAATTTTATGCTGAACCTGAAACTACTGACCCCAATGACAGGTACATAACTTTAGCTATATACAAATTACACAAGTATAACATGTCTTTAAAATGACTTCCTGGGGCAGCTAGGTGGCACAGTGAGTAAAAGTGCCGGCCCGGAGTCAGGAGGACCCGAGTTCGGTTCTGGCCTCAGACACTTAACACCCACACACAAAAAAATAGCTGTGTAACCTTGGGCAAGTTACTTAACCCCAACTGCCCTCCAAAAAGAAAAAAATAAAATAAAATGACTTCCTGAAATTAAAATGGGGCAAAGGCAAAAAGGAGACCACTTTCTCAACCAAGACACATGCTGCTACCACTGATTGCCAATAGTCTTATAATTGCAACTATAATTGCAACAGTCTTATAATACTCTGAGTTTTCTGTTACCTACAATTTGGTTTTCCTAACTTGGCTAGTACTCAGGCCCCCACCAATGATCACCCAAACCCATCCCAGACCTGGTCACATTCCTTCTCCACAAAAAAGCAGATAGTACAAAACCAGGGAAACTGAGGCAGTGAGAAGCAAAGAGATTAGGCTAAAGTCGTGGCAGAGGAAAAGTTGTAGAGATAACTCAGGAATAAATCAGGAAGTTCCAACCTCATTCTCCAAACCTAAGCAAATAAATTCACTACGTTCTTTTGATAACCTTTACCTCTCAGTAGTGTTATTTTAAAATAAAACTTACTGATTTCTTTTCAAAGTGTACTTAAAGTGAAATATACGTGGAGAAAGAAGCACTGGGGACAACAAAGAGATACCCCAAATGTGCACAGATTAAGACTGCATGAACAAGAATCTCAGACCTAGCCTGCTCTATTCTCACCCTCTTTACTCCCTTAAGAGTTCTGGGTCCTTAAGGCTAAAGGAAAAATAACAATGCATCTAGGAAAGGAATAATGAGGAAAAGGCATAGACAAAGGCATCAAATCAAACTGCTATCAGAATGAGTGGGGAAAGGAGATAAAGGACTAAGCAAGGGTTGGGGAAGAGCCCAGGAATGCTGCAGGTGGGGCTAGTGATGCCCGGGCAGAGGTCTGTGTGGGAAGGTAGCACAGCCTGTGACCACATGGGGACTGGCGGCCTGTCTTGCTCACACCCTTCTCCATGGGCTGAGGAACACAAGTTCAGAAATTCCCACGATCCTCAGCCACCTCACATACCAGGGCTCCCTCTCAATTAAAAAGACCTCCAAAGGCCATGAAGACAGAAAGACAGGAGATGCTAAACACTCAGAGCTACCATAAACTAGGCATGGGCCTATTTCCATTTCTACTCCCAGTACCATAGAGCACCATTCCTCATCCACAGGGGACACAGAAACTAGCTTCCCATCAACAAACTTAAGCCTCTTACTCCCATCCCCTAGAGTTCAACCTGAGCCATTTCTATCTAATGATGATGGATTGATTCCCTTAGGACTAATTTTGCCCCCAAGTCAACACTAAAATCACCCCCCTATCCTAATGGCATATTGTGTTGGTAAGAGTAAATACCCATTTGGTATATTTTTCTCAGTTTCCTCAGCTTTGTAAAAATAAGCCAAGTGTCTCACACATTCTTCACCCTTTGTTTGAGGCAATATAGTGTAGCACAAAGAGCTCTAAACCTCTACATCAGAAGACTGGATCCAAGTCCTTACTTAATAGTTCTATGACCACAAACAAGTCAACTTTACCTCTCTATTCCTCAGTTTTCTCATCTGTAAAATCAGGACTAAATTTACACTACGGAACTCATGGGGCTGTTATGATAAAAACACTTTGTAACCTTGTAAAGCACTATATAAATTACTGTTATTACTTTACTAACAAATGGTAAAGTACTGACCCCTCCCACACACAGCACTTTATCACTCAATAGCAAATCTCCATAATGAATAAGGGCCACTGGCCAGAGACTTGCTTGGGCAACAAGGCAGTTTTCACCACTGAATCAAGTGAAGATTCCTGTCTAGGGTGAGGCAAGAAAGGATAGGAAGACTGCCTAGCCTGATGGTTAGGGCCTGTGCTAGTTTCAAACCCCTTCTTCTGGGGAAATGATGCTAACCTTTGCTGTAAAGGGAAAAGACAAGATCCAGGCTACACCCTCATAGTAGCCAATCATTTGGAACCCAACAATCAGATAACCAACCCAGATGGGGTGAAACTCTTCCTGAGTCTTAAATCAGTGGATATACAGAACCCCAGAATCCTGCCTCCCACTATAGATCCAAACCAGGAATAAGTATATTCCCTGATATAACCTCAACTCTAGACTCCACCAACATATGGGCATCAGAGGGGCTAGCTCAGCAATAGAGATTCATGCAATAGCCTTCAAATTGTTGGGCTGGCCTGAGGAAGAGGGAATGGGGAGGGTGGGGAGAGGGAGAAAGACAGAGAAACAGAGAGAGAAAGGGAGGAAAGGAGGGAGGGAGGGAGAAGGGGAGAAAGAGAGAGAGAGAGAGAGAGAGAGAGAGAGAGAGAGAGAGAGAGAGAGAGAGAGAGAGAGAGAGGAGATTCCAGAATAAAGCCCCAACACATACAATGACAACTCCAGGAGAAGGTAGGAAGGGGAGACCAGAAAAATGAAAACAGTAGCCATCTACAGATAAATAAGGAACCAGTAACTCTGAATTCAAATCTAGTCCTATAGAGATTTTTTCCCCCTTAAACAATAAACCCTGAATTTCAGAGGAGACATGTTTTCCCAATGAAAGCTCCTAGAACCCTAGGTCTATTACCCTGGTCTCCATCACTAGACCTGCTACCCAATATCAGGTTGCACAGGTTCCTCTTCCCTTTCCCCTCCCTATCCTTCCAAGCCATCAGCTAAGGACTCTGCCCTTGGAAGATTTCAAAGTACTCCATGAGGAGGGGTAATTCACAGAGGGAAAGAAAGACACAAGGTAATCACCTGAGTCCAACACTGGATGGCACTGAGAAAGCTACAGCCAGAATCAAGATGCTCCTCTGCCCACTCTGGGGTACCTTCCTACCTCCCCAAGGCTTGGATTGTATGTGTGTTCTACCATAGGTACCCCAAAATTACCCTCAAAAAGCCATAATCCCAGATGTCCTGATTCCAGGGGCACCTGTGGACCTCTCCTGCCCTGTGACAATAACAAACACCCTTCTTGTCCCTCCATAGTACCCAGGCCTCCACTTGCTCTATAACTGGGATTGATCAGAGCCTTGTATCAAAATATGGGGAACATCAACAAAGATATTTAGAACTGATATGGCACAATTCTTCCCCCTCTTGGGTGTGGGGAGTGGGGAGAAGATAAAAGAAAGCACCAGGCTGACAAGTTCATTTTTGCAACAAGCTCATTTCTGTTTGTCTGCTGAAATGCAGATCCAGGCATCTGCATGGGCCAGATGGAGGAGGTTGCTATTTCTAGAAAAAAAAGGGGGGGGTGTTAAGGGAGGGGGGGAAGGAGGAGGGGATAAGGCTGAATCTTTTTACCCTAAAATTGCTTGGAATATACCCTCTCCTCCTCACCTTCTTCCTAGTGCCAACAGAGATGCACAATAAAATAACAATAATGACCAATTTGTGAGGGGAGAAATTGAAAAAAGCATCAAAAGTTTAATTAGTCAAAGTCAGCTACAACAGACACCCAGCATAGGCTTTATTTAGTGAATGACTTGTGATCGAGAAACATGACTCTAAAACTGCCAGAAATTGCCCACTCCCATCCCTTGCCATCTCTGTTTCTGTCTCTTCCCTCCACCAAGGACTCTCCCTCCCCCCAGCCCTCAGCTAGGAGTGTATCCTCTACCAAGCTGGCTGCTCCCATTGCAGTGTTCCAGACATCCCGCCTCAAAAGGATGTGAGTAGGAAGAATTAATTATTAAAGAGCAGCTGGTACTTCAGCACTGAGCTTCCTCATCCCATCCTTCTTCAACCCCCTCCCCATCCACACATGAATTACCCTCACCTCACCCCCCTTCCCATTTTCTAAATGCACAACTAACAAATCCCCCATTGGGTAGGAAAAGCAAACCTTTGTCTCAGCAGCAACACAGCTCATGGTCCCTTCCCTTTTTCCCTCTTCCCCTACCAAGACCACCAAAAAGGTGAACTAGAGGCTGGGGCATACATACCAGGAGGCAAGGACCTAAGGAGAAATCTACTTCTTCCTACTCCCACCTGAGTATATCCATTTTCCTTAAGGGAAAGTGTTCCCTCCCCCCAAACTGGGGCTTCCTTGTTCTCAGTGATGATTCACCTCAAGTGACAGTAAAGAGGTGAGCCCCCCCCACCCATTCAAAGGTAACTTCCCATCTCCCCAAGCTGGGTCAGCAGCTGAAGTACACAGACAAATCAAACCAGTTCCATGGAAAAGTGGGTCCAATGAGTAGGTCAATGAGCAGAGATGCTGAGCTTGCCCCCAAAGCTAATGCATTTAAGGAAACAGGGGAGGAGGAATGGATGCTGAGCAGATTCAAACTACCTGAACCATTTCTAACAGGGGAGTGGGAAGCCACTGAAAGGGAAGATAAATTCAACCCCTAATAACTCCCTTCTCAATACCACTCTTCTGGCCTCTTACCAACCACAACAATATGCCCTTCCATCTCCTTCAACCATTTTCTTTTTCTGCTAGCCTGAGGGCACCTCAAGGTGCCCAAGGTGACAGGGTCCACCAAGAATACCATCCTCTTATCTCCCACATTCTACAGAGGCCTCTAATCCCACACCTGCACATAAGGAAGGCAATGGCCTTCTTACAAGGATCCTCACAATTACCATTTCAAAGTCTCCTATGCCCCATCTCATGCTGGATTCTGCCTCCTCAACACCTCTACCACACCTACTCAGCCCTATGATTTCCCAGAATGCTCCAGAGCAAATTTCAGGTCCTCAGAAGGTGGGCATGGGATAGGGAAAGGGAGAACAGTAATACCTCTAAATGAGACCCAGAGCCTGATACCCTTCCCCCCTTCCCCTGAAGTGATACCATTAACTACCTCCCTTCAGAAAGTATCATCACTTAAATCACAGTTGCCTCCTCCTCGAAACAAAGCTCCTCAAACCCACCTCCTCAGCCACACCACCGCAGGGACTATACTAGCTACTTTCTACTGGTAGAGCTACTTGTGCCTTTTGGAAGTAAAGTTATCTTGTCTCCCCCCAACTTTAGACAATGCAGGAACATACAACCAATGGGGCCAAGTGGTATTATCTGGGTTCCTGATAGGAGATAAAGTACCAAGGGGAATACAAGGATTGAAACTACCCAATCCAGACTTGGCGGAGGTATCTACATTTCATCCCAGCTCCCTGAAATGGCAGGATGGGAAGTGAGAAGGAAGACTGTACCTTTTCCCAAGTTGAAGAAGAGGAGGAAGGGGGGGGGCGCCACTGGGGACAATCAGTCAAACATTTATTAAGCGAACCTATTATGTGCCAGGCACTGGACAAAGTACTTCGGTATCAAAGACAAAAGATAGTCCCTGCTCTCAATCTAATGGGAGGGCAACAGTTAGTTAATCAACATTCAATACGCTGGGGGTACTAAAAGAAACAAAGGCAAAAGACAGTCCCTACTCTCAAGGAGCTCACCGTCTAATGGACATTGGCAGAAATTAGGCTAGGTTACTCATGCACAAGCGTAGGGAGCACAGAACTGAGACTGTTTTTAGTTGAGATTAGACTCCTGGGGCGGCAAGATCCCTTCTTCCTCCCCGCCATAGTCTATCAAGAAAGGTTTGTCCTGCTTGGGAAGGGGGAGAAGATGCAAGCCGGGAGGAAAGGATGCTGTAAGGGATGGGAGGAGGGGAGGAAGGGGGGAGGGGTAGCAAGCCAGCCAGCCGGTCTGGCAGCCTCCCCTTGGAGTACTAGCTACGTGGGGGTGCCGTGGGGGGGGGGTCCCCTCCCTTACCTGCAGGGGCGGCGGCTGCGGAAGGGCGGGGCGGGGTGCCCCCCCAAGAGGAGCCCCCCCCTCCCCTCCTCGTCCCTCTCCCCGCCCCCCAGGGTCGGGCTCGCCGGCAGACTGCCTCGCGCCGACAGGAGGGATGGGGAGGAGCCGACAGCCAGAGGAGGAGAGCAGGAGAAAGAACTGGAAGGGAAAGGGGGGGCCGGGCAGGGGAGGGAGGGGGGGCTGAGCGCGGCTCGGGCCCGGGGGCGCGAGTGGTGCGGGGGGGGGGTGGGAGGCCGACCTGGTAAGAGGGTGGAAATTGCCTCGCTCCCCCGGGTGGCGATGTGGGGAGAAGGGCAAGGGAGAGAGCGCGCTTACCCCCAGGAGCAGGAGCTCCGGCTCCTCGGGCGGTGGCAGCAGCTGCGGCAGCAGCAGCGGCGGCGGGAGCAGCGGCAGCAGCAGCGACGGCGGCGACTCCTCCTCGACGGCTCCTCCATCTTTGCGGCGGCTCCTCCGGCTCCGCTCGCCGCCGCCGCCACCAACAACAACATTCGGATACGTCACTCCTATCACGTGACCTGGCCCCAAGCTAAAAATAGACTCGTTCTCCTTTCCACCCTCCTTTCCCCCCCTCCCTAAACCGTCGGGTGGGGCCTAGGGCGCCACCGGGACAGCTTCTTAAAGGTCCAGGAGCCTGGCGTTCTGCGTAGGCAACCAGGGGGAGGAGGGGAAAAGGAGTAGGCTCTTAAAAGGACTAGGCTCTTAAAAGACTAGGCCCAGAAGTCGAGGCGGGGCTCAGGGTCCTGTCATTGAGACCGCGCCTCTGGGGTACAATCGAACTTTAGAGGGCGCGTTGATTTGAATCCCACCTTTGCTTCTTCCTAGCCGCATGACCTGAACAAGACACTGAAGTTCTCTGGGCCTCAGTTTCCTTCACTGTAAAATGGGGGCGTAGGACTGGGTCACTGCCTGGTCGTTAGTTGTTTCTTCCCTGCACCTTCCCCCCTCCTCCCCCCCCCCGACTCCTTTTTTAATCACAGAAATGTTGGAGCTACTCAGAATCCAGATCTGAACCCAAATTTTACTGACTCCCAGGCCTGGTCCCATTTCCTGTCTGTTTAACCCCCTCTGCAAAGCCTGCAATCACTCAGTCATGAAGGAAATAGAGTCAGAAAGTACTTGCAGATATGAGGAGCCTTGGCTGGTGGGATGGCCACTAAGGTCATTTCCATCCCTTAAAGTTCTGGTGAAGCACTGCGGGGGGGAAGGGGAAGATTACCACCCAGTTTTGACTCCTTTTTGCATCCGACTCAGTCCCTAACCTTAGACTGAGATTTATCTGCGTTCTGAAAGCCCTGCTTCCCTGGGAGAGTCTGCAAAGTCTGAAATCCCTTACATTCTTGCCCCTCCCAGGGAAACAAGGCTTTCAGGTTAGCCAGAGCTAAAGGCTAAGGTTGAAAGGTTGCCAGCCCAAGGTCTGTCTGTCTGTCTGTCTGTCTGTCTGTCTCTCTCTCTCTCTCTCTCTCTCTCTCTCTCCCCCTCTCTCTCCCCCTCCCCC